>NW_024097433.1:0-210441 GCF_016545835.1 Crotalus tigris
GTTGTTCCACTGGTTAATTGTTCTAACTGTCAGGAAGTTTCTCCTTAGTTCTAGGTTGCTTCTCTCTTTGGTTAGTTTCCATCTATTGCTTCTTGTCCTGCCTTCAGGTGCTTTGGAGAATAGCTTGATTCCCTCTTCTTTGTGGCAGCCCCTGAGATCTTAGTCTCTTTGATACCATGTAGGGCTTTAAAAGTAGCTCCCAGCACCTCAAATTGCACTTTGAAACACATTTCTAACAAGTGCAACATCTCCAGCAATGGTGCATATATGTCAGAAGCATGAATGACTCATTCATTCAACCTCAGCAACTTTAAGATATGTGGATTTCAATTCCCACAATTGCCCTCAGCCAGCATGAGAAACAGGGTATCATTTTGTTTCTCTCAGTTCCCCCTTCCCTAAATTTGGAATAGCAAAATTAAAGGATGCTACAACTTTTTTTTCCTAATGAATTGTTACAATCCATTAACTCTTAATTTTGAAGAGAGGGGACAGAAAAAAAAAGTCAAGTAGAGCCAGTGCTACAATGCAGCTTGATTCTCCTAAAAGGGATCTGAGATGTGCAAGAGCACATAGGTCTTGCCACTTATAGGCCTTCTTCACAATACTGTTTTGGCCCTTCTTACTTATATTGCATCCATCCAATGCCATTTCCTTAGCCCTATAGAATAGATAATGTGGGTATCAAACGGCTATGAATTCAAATCATTCGCTTTCATTCACTCACCTGTGTAACCTGGAGACCAGCTTTCTTCTTCTTTTGTTTTGCTAAAGAAGCACAACCTTTTTTAGTAGACAGAGGATGAACTCTTGACCGTGGAAAGAGGAAAGAATCTGATAGTCACAGAAACAAAACAAAGCGAACCCCTGTAAGAAATTGGGGGTTAAATTTTCTGCATTCCTGCATACTCCATAAAAATAAAAAAACAACAACAGAGGATACAAGGCTATTATTATTATTATTCCTTCCTTGGGCTTAGCCCTTGATGACCCATATCCAACTTTACCCCTGTCGTCTGATTGCACTGGTCCAAGCTGATTAAAGTGCCATAGAACCGGCTTCCTAATTCCGCGCGCAGAGTCTCTCCAAGTCCGTCGCTCGAAGCTACCGGAGTGCATCTTTTTTCCGGTTTCGTGGCACAAAGGCTTCTGGGAAATGTAGTGCCTTTTGATTCCATGGAATTGAACTACAACAGGGAGGTAGCGTTCGGGTTCGAAATAGGAAAGTGGCTTGGGGGGGTGTCGTCGTAGCTGCGCATGCCCCGTAGTTTTCCCCGTAGGAAAAATGTGTTCTGCTAACTTAACGTAGAGATTATTGCTCTAGCGTGGGTCTGGCGTGAATGCCCAGATAAGGGAATCTTTTTTTTTTTTTTAAAAAGAACCCTCTACTCTTTCCCCTTCGGCTCTGAATTTTGCAGGGGAACATCTACGGGTAAAGTGGGCCGAAACCTGCAGAACGCCCCCTTGCGTACGAATTAAGAAACTCGAATGCATTAATTAAGTCTGGCTCGTGCGAGTGTGCCTTCGACTCGGTGTTGACTCCTAGTGACAGCCTGGAGATGTCCCTGCAGATTTCTTAACAAGGTTTCAGGACTAGTTTGCCATTGCCTCCTTCCTAGGGCGAAGAGAGCACGACTGGCTCAAGATTACACTGCTTGGCTTGTGCCCAAGGCAGGACTAGAACATGGTTTCATGGTTTCTGTGAGGGTGCCTTGATCATTACACCAAATTGGCTCTCTGAAATAGGTTACTAGCACTCAAAATAATTGCTTAGCGTTGCATGCCTATTCCATACCACTTGACTGATTATGTGCCATTAAGTTATTTTCAACTATAGTGACCACATAGATTTCTTCATGAGGTTCTGTCCCTAACTTGTTTCAAGTCTTCCAAGGAGACATTCATCACCACTGTAGCTGACTCTTATGTTCATATTAGTAAAGTTGGAAGGGACCTTGGAGGTCATCTAGTCCAACCCCCTGCTCGGGCAGGAAACCCTACACCATTTCGGACAAGTGGCTGTCCAGTCTCTTCTTAAAAACTTCCAGTGTTGGAGCATTTACTGCTTCTGGAGGCAAGCTGTTCCACTGATTAATTGTTCTCACTGTCAGGAAGTTTCTCTTAGTTCTAGGTTGCTTCTCTCCTTGATTAGTTTCCACCCGTTGCTTCTTGTCCTCCCTTCAGGTGCTTTCGAAAATAGCTTAATTCCCTCTTCTTTATGGCAGCCCCTGAGATATTGGAATACTGCTATCATGTCCCCCCTTGTCCTTCTCTTCGTTAAACTAGACATACCCAATTCTAGCAACCGTTCCTTATATGTTTTAGCCTCCAGTCCCCTAATCATCTTTGTTGCTCTTCTCTGTACTCTTTCTAGAGTCTCAACATCTTTTTTGCATCGTGGTGACCAAAACTGGATGCAGTATTCCAAGTGTGGCCTTACCAAGGCATTGAAGAGTGGTATTAATACTTCACGTGATCTTGATTCTATCCCTCTGTTAATGCAGCCTAGCACTGTGTTGGCCTTTTTGGCAGCTGCAGCACACTGCTGGCTCATATTTAGGTGATTGTCTACTAGGACTCCGAGGTCCCTCTCACAGTTACTACTATTGAGCATGGTGCCACCTATGCTGTACTTGTGCATTTGGTTTTTCTTGCCTAAATGTAGAACCTTGCTTTTTTCACCATTGAATTTCATTTTGTTAGTTAGTGCCCAGTGTTCAAGTCTGTCCAGATCCTTCTGTATCTGAAGCCTGTCTTCTGGAGTGTTGGCTATTCCTGCCAGCTTGGTGTCGTCTGCAAATTTGATGAGTTCCCCATCTATCCCTTCATCCAAATCGTTGATGAAGATGTTGAAGAGTACTGGGCCCAGAACAGAGCCCTGGGGCACCCCACTACACACTTCCCTCCATATAGATGCAGTTCCATTGAGGACCACTTGCTGAGTACGGCCGGTCAGCCAGCTACGGATCCATCTGGTGGTGGTTCTGTCTACCCCACATTTTTCTATCTTGTCAAGTAGTAGGTTGTGATCTACTTTATCAAATGCCTTACTGAAGTCCAAGTAAATTATGTCCACAGCATTCCTCTGATCCACTAATTTTGTCACTTGGTCAAAGAATGCAATAAGATTTGTCTGGCATGATCTATTTTTGACAAACCCATGTTGGCTTTTAGTAATGACTTTGTTTGCCTCTAGGTGTTCGTTGATTCGTTGTTTGATTATCTTTTCCAGGATCTTCCCAGGTATTGAGGTCAGGCTGATAGGTCTGTAATTTCCTGGATCCATTTTTTTTTCCTTTTTTGAGGATGGGAACTACATCAGCTCTTTTCCAGTCCTCTGGTAGTTCCCCTGTGTTCCAGGATCTTTGAAAAATATAGTTCAGTGGCTCCGATATCACATCTGCCAGTTCCTTGAGAACTCTGGGATGTAATCCATCTGGTCCTGGCGATTTGAACTCATCTAGGCTGGACAGGTGCTCACTAACCATTTTCTTGCCTATCTTAATTTGTGTTTCTGTTTTGTTTTTTATGGCACTATTTTTGATAGGTTGGTCTGTTTTTTCCCTTTGTGTAAAGACAGATGCAAAAAATGAGTTAAATAGTTCTGCTTTCTCCCTGTTGCTTGTCACCTTCTTGCCACTTCCACCCACTAATGGACCAATCATTTCCTTCACTTTTTTCTTGTTTTTTACATGTTGAAAGAAGCTTTTTTTGTTATTTTTGACTTTGGTCGCAAGCCTTAGTTCATTTTGAGCCTTGGCTTTCTTCACTTCATCTTTGCAGGCTCGGGCTATTTGCTGATATTCTGACTTAGTTATGTTCCCCTCTTTCCACTTTCTATACTTGTCCTTTTTATCTTTCAATTTGTCAGAGAGTTCTTTATGCAGCCATGCTGGTTTCTTTTGGGAGCTGTTGTTTTTCCTCTTTGTTGGTATTGTGCTAGACTGTGCTTTTATTATCTCATTTTTCAAAATTTCCCAAGCTTCTTGAGTTGTTTTCCCCTTGAGGATTCTCATCCATGGAATCCTTCCCAAGCCCTCTCTAAGTTTATTGAAATTAGCTCTCTTGAAGTCCAAGACTCTAGTTTGACTGTGTTCTATTGCTTGTGCTTCTATAATGTTGAATTCTAATATTGCATGATCACTTCCTCCCAGGGTTCCTATGGCTTCAACACCGTCTATCATTTCATCTCTGTTAGTGAGAATTAGATCCAAAATGGCTAATCCCCTAGTTCCCTTCTCTACTTTTTGGGAGACAAAGTTGTCTGCTAGGTTTGCCAGGAACCTGTTTGATCTTCCACTTGGTGCGGAGTTTGTCTCCCAGTTGATGTCAGGGTAGTTAAAGTCCCCCATTACTATTGTGATGTGCTTCCTACATACCTTAGTTAGCTGACTAGCAAAAAGTTCATCTATTTCCTCTGTTTGGTTGGGTGGTCTGTAGTATACACCTATGGCAATGTCATTTCCCCTCCCTTTTATATTGACCCAAATGCATTCAAGTCAAAATGACTCCGTTCATTTGCTGCTGGTCATCGTTTCCTTCCACCTTCCCAGTGTTAGAGCTGTTTCCAGAGGCATGGCTCTTGCCATCATGTGTCCAATGTAGGATAATTTGGGCAGATCATTTGGTCCTCAAGTGAGAACTCCGGGTTGATTTGTTTGATGATCCATTGGTTACAGCCGCTTGTCTGGAATAGTATATAGGTTCCCTTGCTTGAGCAGGGGGTTGGACTAGAAGACCTCTAGGGTCCCTTCCAACTCTGTTATTCTGTTTCTTTTCCTGGCTGTCTTCTTCAAAATAAAGTTCAAAGGTATCGATACTTTTTTAATCCTGCTTCTTTAAACTCCAGCTTCTGTTTCTATATAGAGTGTCACAGGGAACATCATAATCTAACAATCAACTAAATAAACAAATTTGCTTATGTAAAGAGTTTTTAAAAAATCAATTTACTTGCCATTGACCTGGCTGATGGTAAACATTAATATCATGGGAGGAGATCCAACTGAGTATATCTTGGCTGTACACTTGCCAAATGCTTAGCTGTACACATGCTTGGCTGTACCTGCATTTATCAGGTACCACTTTCTCTCACCAGTAAGCAACAGTTTTTTTGCTGAAGGCATATTACAAACTGAAGCCTCCGATGTCCATGGGCTGGGGGAAGCCTGAGGATAGCAAGGCCAGAGGACAAACTAAGAAGAGTTTGGGCTCTGCAGGATGCAATCTGAGTTGGTTACCGGGAACAGAGTTTTAGCCTTTCAAACTTTCAGACACATGCTGGAGCCCATCCTTAGGGAATTCCTGTCTCTCCACTATGTGCATTCAGAGAAAAAGAAGTTCCCTGCGAATGGGCTCCATCATGTGTCTGAAAGCTCGGAGGACTATAATTCTAGTTCCAGTGACCAGTTCAGATTGGATCCTGCAACGTTATCCTGACATTCATTGGTGGGCTTGAACTCTGCCAGCAATAACAATGAACCCTGTCTGGGACTTGGCTCAAGGTCCAAAAGACAAACAAACTCAATTGGAATTCCAAGGACAAAATTTTATTTGGATAAAGCTTTTGTTTTTTTCTCATGCAGGAGAAAAGGCCACATGCACAATTTTAAAAAGCATATATTTATACCCTCTCACGAAGCTGGTTCCCCCCACCCCTATTGTATTCAACAGCACACCTGCTCATCCCGATCAATTAATCCGAAATGCCTAAACAGAAGACATTTCTTTTTCCCTTCCCAGGAAAAAGACCCTTGCATCTATACCTATTGTGTTAACCATGGCAAGTCCATGGCCTACTTTTTTCTAGCATAAACTCTTATCTTTATTTTTGTATTTCCTCTGCTTGCGGTTATGGCTGACTTCCTAAGAACAAGTTACATGTCGGAGAGCTAAGCAACAATCTTGCACTTCTAAAAGCTCAAGTAACTCCATTTTAGAACTATGCTTAAACTTCAGCTGTGTCATTAGGATTAGTTTTCTTCATAAGATCATTAAACAATTTCTGATCTTATTATCCCTTACAATCCACCCATTTCTCTTTTCTTCCTTTCAGAGATTTTTACTCCTGATTTAAATCAGACAATGGTATCAAACTTACCGACTCTTCTTCATCCATAGATTTACCTTTCACTCTTAGCATTAACATTTTTTCTCCATTCTGCATTTGTTTTTGCATCAAAATTACTTGCATACGTTCAATGGAATATTGAATAGTTCTTATCATATATTGGATAAGAGGCAGATCAAACGTATCAGTCCTCCTACTGCCATAAGCAAAATGATTCCCCACTTCTGCCATCCTCCCCCAAGTACCTGACCTATCCAGGAGGTGTCCAAGATACCTGTCCATGTTTGTACTGGGATTCCCAATTTTTCTCCTTGCTGTATTGGGAGAAGGAAGAAACTGGGTTTGATTGCATCCATTCCATTGCTCCATTCCATCCTTTGGGAAGTATTGCATAAGAATATCTACCACAAATCCAATACATCCCATCAGGTGCTTTCCATCTTAGGGAAACATTTTCCTGGACTATTGCATAGTTCCTTTCAATTAAATAATATTTTGAAAAGAGTTGCAGGGTCAGTTCTATTTTCACCACTCCACCAGGTTACCCTCTACTGCCCTAGTATACTGAGGTAACTTTAGAGATAAAGGCATCTTCCTAACCACAAAACATGGCAGATCAACTTCTGCAGAGTTGGGGGTTTGACTTCCTTCACTCAGAAATGCTATGTTGGAATAGATTGTTTAATACTTACTGAAAATCAACTACATTTTTATTGCACAACAAAACATATATTTGGGCACTTTTCTGAGCTGGAAAGCCAAACAGCAGATTCATGCAGGTTTGCACACCACAGATAGTGACTGCGCCCCATTTGATTGAAGTTCTCTGCATTTCCACTGTTCTGTTTCAGGAAAAGAGGCATTGAGACGAAGCAACGAGTTCCAACTGTCTCCTTTATTGCAACACCAACAGAACAGGTTTTTATTTATTTATTTATTTATGAGACTTATATACCGCTTTAAGTGCAAGCACTCTCTAAGCGGTGTACACCAGTAAGAAATGTATATATATATATTTACATTGCCCCCAACAATCTGGGTCCTCATTTTAAAATAGTGTGGCCCCCTTTTATAGTCCCCCAGCACAATACCTTTCTGGCCAATCATTGCAAAGGCTGGAAGCAGCCTTTCTTGTCCTGGGCATCCACATGGTCTGCCTGAGCCAATCGCTGCAGCCTGTGCCTGCCGGCCCAGGACATAACACCCCTCCCCGCTTAGCTAAAATAATAAGGCACACTTATTATTTTAAATACTCCAACACTCCATTATATTGCTTACATTGCATCTATATATACACAACACTACAGTCTTGCTATCGCCATGCTCCCCACTCCCCTTGAGCTGCATTACTTAACCCAGACTGCCAGGCCTGCCCATGAACTGACAAGGACCGTACATAGTCTTGTAAGTATTTGGGAGGACCTCTGGCCCGCCCTGATCTTCTCATGTCCTGTGTGTGTGCCTGGCCTGCCAGCTCGCCTGCCAGGCTAGGCAGACCAGGACTTTGTTGCCCCAAAGACCCAGCTGCTGACTGGCTGAATTTGCTAAATCCAAGCCAGGGTTCCTTGGGGGGGGGGGGTGGAATTCCCCAAGTCCAGTGGTGGGGTGGAATTCCCCATGTCCCCAATGGATTCCTCTTGGGAGCACTGTCCCTCGAGCCCTAGATCAGCAGCTGGAGTGGCCTGAGTGCCAGAGGCCGGAGCTGCCTCCATGGCGAACCCCCTTTCTGCGGACTCCCTGTTTGGAGTAATAGCTGAAGCCTGGGGATGTTGGAGAGACCGTGGTCCACAATCGTAATTGTGGTCTTCCTCCCCCCCCCCTGAGAGCAGAGCTAGGAGTGGAAGAGTTGCTGGGAAGCCTCCAGCGCAGTTGGTCAATGTGACATTGGATCACACGACCATCGTCCAAGGCCACGTCGTATGACAGCAGCCCAGAGACCTTGCATACCACTGCTGTGATCCAAAGATGTCCTGGTCCATAGTTCCTTGCCCAGACCAGATCTCCCACTTGTAGTCTCCTAGGTGACAACGGCTGTGACACCTGTGAAGCCACCCGGTTTGGGTGCAATCTGTCCAGTTTCGTGATGAGGCGGCGACCCCAGAGAAGTTCAGCTGGGCTCTTTCCAGTAGCTGTGCATGGTGTGGTGTGGTGGCAAAGAAGAAAGTCCGCTAACCTGTGATGCCAGGTCCCGTGAGTGATCCTCTTTAAGGCATCCTTGGTTGTGCGAACCATTCGTTCAGCCTGGCCGTTGGAAGCTGGATGGAACAGTGCAGATGTGGCATGCCGGATCATGTTGGCCTGGAGGAACGCCTTGAACTCCAATGATGTGAATTGGGGCCCGTTGTCGGAGACAAGGACATCTGGAAGTCCATGTGCCACGAAGATCCCTCTCAGCACCTGGATGGTCCTACCAGTGGTAGTGGAGGAGACAGGCATGACCTCTAGCCATTGGAATGGCTGTCCACGAGAATTAAGAAGAATTGCCCCTGAAAGGGCCCAGCGTAGTCGATATGGACCCTCGACCATGGGGTATGAATCTCCTCCCACTTATGAACTGGGGCCTGGAGCATCTCTGGCCTTGACTGTTGACAAACAGTGCACCCGTGGACCTGGGCCTTGACATCTTTGTCGAGCCCAGGCCACCAAAGATGGCTTCATCCATTCCTGGATGTCGCTCATGCAGAGACTGCAGGACTCTAGTCCTCAATGAGGTTGGGATTACTACTCGGCTACCCCATAGGACACACCCCTTGAAGGTGGAAATCTCGTGCTTCCTCTGCCAGAAGCTCTGGAATTCTGAGCCTGGACATGTGTCAGGCCATCCAGACAATGCCCAAGTCAGCACGTGTGTTAGCGTGTGATCGGTGGCTTTTCTGCAGCCACATCCCTAGCACTGAGGGGAGATTCAGGCAAGTCCTGAATAGACAGGATGCAATTGGCAGGTGCTGGATCTGCCTCTATCTGCTGTAATGGCAACCTGCTGAGACCATCTGCATGACCCATTTCTTTACCTGGCTTGTGAACCAGTGTATGGTCATATGCAGACAGGAAGATAGACCTGTGTGGGGTTTATTTGTTCATTGTGAACAACCCCAGCAGTGGCTTATGGTCTGTAAAGACCGTGAAGTGGTGGGCATATACTAAGTCATGGAACTTCTTTATGCCAGCCACTATGGCTAAGGCTTCCCTATCTATTTGTGCATAATTGCGTTCAGCTGATGATAGGGTTCTAGAGTAGTATGCTATTTGGACTTGCGTTCCATCAGCCTTCAAGTGACTTAACACAGCCCCAACCCCATAAGGGGACGCATCACAGGCGATCCATACTGGCAAGTTCTCATTGAAGTGCGCGAGGACCGCATTTGAAGAGAGCAAGGTCTTGACCTCTTTGAAGCTCTTTTCGTGTGCTTGTGTCCACTGCCAAGGGGCCTGTTTGTCTAAGAGCTGGTGTAACGGCTCAGCCACTGCAGCCTTGTGAGGAAGGAATGAGTGGTAAAAATTTAGCAGTCCCAGAAAGGCCTGAAGTTCACCCTTAGATTTGGGACTTGGGGCCTGCTGAATTGCATGCAGCTTGGATTCAGCAGGGTGGATGCCCTGAGCATCAATGCGGAATCCTAGAAACTCCGTGGAGGTAACCCCGATCTTGCACTTGTCTTGCTTAAGCTTCAGCCCCTCTTGGCGGAAACGTAGCAAAACAGCTCTCAGCCTTTTGGCTAAACTGTCAGCTGAGTCCCCAGCGATGAGGACATCGTCAAAGTACGAGCAAACGCCAGGGATATTTTGGAGAGTTCACTCCATTACACTGTGGAAGATGCCAGGGGCCACGTTTACCCCAAATTGCAATCTTCGTACCTTGAATGCCCCCCTGTGAGTCACTATAGTTTGGGCCTCGGCCGTTTTCTCATCAACTGGCAATTGTTGATAGGCCTGAGCCAGGTCAAGCTTAGCAAAGATCTGGCCCCCCTTGAGGGAGGCTAGAATGTGACTGATCACTGGTACTGGGTATGAATGCTGCTGCAGCGCTTTGTTAAGCGTGCACTTGTAGTCCACACAGATTCGGACTTCACCATTGGCCTACTGTCCACAGTCTCTAAGATACCATGTTGAATCAGTTTATCCAGCTCTGCATCTATTTTACCCTTTAAGGCAAAGAGCACCCTGTGTGGCTTGATTCTAATGGGGGCTACGGCTGGGTCTAGCCTCAGAGAAATAGGAGGGCCTTTGTAGGAGCCAAGTTCTGGACTAAATACATCTGCAAACTCCTTGCAGACCCCAGCCAGGCCTGTTGTTTGCACGCTGTGTATTCCAGTCACCTGAATTCCCAGGGCCTCAAACCAGTCGAGTCCAATGAGACTTGTATGGTCTCCCCCAACCACAACTACATCCAGTAGCCCCTCAAAATTCCTACGCTGCACCTTGAGTGTGGCCTCCCCCCTCACGTTGACTCTGGAATTTTGGAAATCTGTGAGGATAAAGTTTGACGGCCTGAGTTTCACCCGTAGGCTGCTTCTGCTGCAGACCTTGTTAAAGATATCTAAGAAGATGATCAATAGAGCAAGGCCTTCACAGCTCCATCTGCTGCTTCTTCGGCTGAAACTTTCCTCAGGACATCTTGGAACGTGAGGCCTTCCTTCGCGAAGAGCCTCTGCTGCAACTCCCGGCTTCACAGGCCACAGACCAGCCAATCCCTCAGTCCCTTCTCCAAGTCTTTGAATTCACAGGCCGCAACAAACTCTGCTGCAGACTCACCAGGCCTCTGGTCCCTCTGCTCGAACGTGTGTCGCCAGGCAATCACTGAGAACTTGGGTTCAAAATGCTCTCGAAGCATCCTCTTCAATTCTGTGTAGGTGATTGATTCCAGTGGGGCTGGGGCGACCAGATTCTCCACAATCTCGAAGGTCTCTTGCCCACACACACATAGCAGCGTGACAGCTTTGAGGTCATCTTCATGAATTTGATTCACCTGGAGGTAGTTCTCCACCCAGGCCACATACGAGCTCCAGCGTTCTGGGTGAGCTGTGTCAAATTCTGAAAGCTGGCCTATCTTTCCATCGTTTCAGCCCAGGAACTTAGCCCATGCCTCTTGCAGCAAGGATTGAGAAGGGGCCCCCTTTTCTGAGCTCACCTCCAGCGTCTCAGTGCTGGCAGGCTAAGTCAATCTCCAGGAGCCACATTTCTCCGAGCTGCAAGCCCCCTGTGGTGAGTCAGCTTGGCTTCTTAATCTGTTTGCCTTGCAGGCATCCCATCCTCGTCGCCAATGTTCTGTTTCAGGAAAAGAGGCATTGAGACGAAGCAACGAGTTCCAACAGTCTCCTTTATTGCAACACCAACAGAACAGGTTTTAAAAATGGTGCAGCCCCCTTTTATAGCCCCCCATCACAATACCTTGCTGGCTAATCATTGCAAAAGCTGGAAGCAGCCTTTCTTGTCCCGGGCATCCACATGGTCTGCCCAGGCCAATTGCTGCAGCCTGTGCCTGCCAGCCCAAGACATAACATCCAGCACTTTAATCTTGGAGTCTTTGCCAATATTTGCAACTTCCTCCTCCTTAATGGGCAGAATCCAATTGGTCAATGCACCCTCATGTCATATATCACATTGCTCTTTCCATTATCATTATTTGTGAGAGAGCAAGATACAGTCTGGTCATTTCTACTGTTTCCTTCTTTGGAATAAGCCGAGGGTAATATTTACAAGCAGTCCCTTTAAAACTGATAAACAGGTAAGTCTGAAGAATTTTTAAAAATCAGTATTTTTCAGAGAATTGGAAGATGATTTTTAGGAAAAGGACTAGAATTTCTGTTAATTGTTAATCCTATTGCAGGCTAGGCATATGTAAAGAGACAACAATCTCTTCAGCAATAAAAGGAAACTTATTTATTTAAGAAATTTTATATCGCCACCCAATTGACTCTCAGAGACTCTGGGCAGCTTATGATTGCAGCATTTCCAGAATCACATGATCAAAATTTGGATGCCTGACAACTGGCATGTATATATGACGGTTGCCGTGTCTCAGAGTCATGTGATCACCTTTTGTGACCTTCTGACAAGGAAAGGCAATGAGGAAGCCAGATTCACTTAACAGCTATGTTACTAACTTAACCTCTACAGTGATGCACTTAACAACTGTGGCAAGAAAGATCATAAAATGGATAAAAATGTGCTTAACTGTCTTGCTTAGCAACAGAAAGTTTGGGCTCAATTGTCAGAAGTCAAGGACTACCTGTACTGCAGCCAAATTCAAGAGTACAAATCCTAAAGTTGATTAACTTTTCAGTTGGTTGAACAACTGTGGCAGGAAAAGGGAAACTCAGACAAATCAAGATTAGCATTCATGTATGAAAGGACTACAATGGTAGAAAGCTCAGTTTTTAAAATTACTTTCTCCATTGTGGAAATTGTTTCATTTATTTTTATTGATGGCTGTATGCCACCCAGTGTCACTTTTTGTGAGATAGGTAGACTTATAAAGATGAGAAATAAACATAAACTTTATTTAACAAAGGTATATAGCCATCCAGCTAATGAAGGAAAAGTAAATTCAGGTCAAATCAGTCCTCATAGGTAAGAGAACTGATCAACTTGTGTACAACGCAATTAAACATCATAGGTATTAAAAGCTTCAGAAATAAATGAAAGCAAACTTGTGGGAGAAAAACATCCATCTAAACACAATATAACCATTACACATGCTCCCCCTGAGCTCCCTAAGATTGCTGGGAAAACCACATTTTGAGGGCCTTCTAAAAGGCTAACAGGGTTTTGGAGATTGGGAATGTTTACAACAGAACAATTCCAGTTTTATGGCTTAGTGTAAAAATAAATCTGGAAATTTGTTTAGATGTTGAAAAGTAAAGAGCACTGCCCCAAATTATGATGGTCTACAATCAGCCATGGTTCCAGATGGAAAATCCTAAAAAAAGAGGATGTTTGTGTGTATGTCGGAGAGATTCAACTGTATACTTGGATAATTTAAAGCACGATCAGAAGCAGTAAAAATGTTGACGGGACCATTTTGCATTGTTATTTATTTCAGTTATATCTTAGCTATAATCCACAAGATAGGGATTGGTACACCAAGTTCCAAAAAGGGATTTTGGAATAAGTTAAAAAGATAGAATATACTATCAGGGAATGGTGCAGCAGGTGTCCAAATGAAGTCAGAGATGCTGACACAAACTTGTAGTTTTATATAAATAAATATATTTACAGCAAATGAGATAGTTAGGCAAACAGGAATATTGTGAGGTAAATCATAGAGCACATAGGAGAAAAAGGCGGGAAACAAGGAAACTCTCCCCAGCAACCAATCACAGCATAGATTGCCTCATTCAGGAGCCAGCTATTTCCAACCAATCAACTATAACTATGTGTTCTGTACAACTCCACTCTTCTAGCTACTAGATTTAAATATCTTAACATATACGTAACAAACAATATATACCAAAACTGTATTAGTAACCCTGGAGAGGATCTAGCAGCAATTCTGTGTCAAAACTGTCCATTCGCTGAGCAAGGGGATCGGTAACCAGGAGTCCTAAACGGTTCTTTTGGAACCTTGGAGACACATGATGGAGAAGGGCAAAGGTGACTGAGTCACTACCTGCTCACCATTGGTCTCCTCAGCAAAAATAAAAAAAGGAATCCCGCCATCATAATAAATCAATGATGAATTGGCATTAGGTGGGCTTATACAGTAAGGAATAATCTCATATTGGTTGTAACTTTTTCCAGGTCCACCAACTTGTCCTACAGTTGCAATGTCTTCTCTGCTATGCCCTTCTCTCTGGTGCTGCCTCCTCCTCCTCTTTCCATTAGCCTCCAGTTCTTCTTCTAATGGGGACACAGTGGTCATAACCAGCAGTGGCCCTATTAAGGGCAAGCAGTTCCTGGCTGGCCCTGGATCTGTGACAGCCTATCTAGGCATTCCTTACGCTGAGCCTCCCCTGGGAAAGTTGCGCTTACAGAAACCTCTTCCACATCAGCCATGGAATCAAACATTGGAGGCCACCAGCTTTGGCAATTCCTGTCCTCAATTTATTTTCGCGGATGAGCCTGAAGCAAATATATGGTCTCCTAAAACACCACTGTCAGAAGATTGCCTTTCCCTCAACATCTGGGTGCCGCACCCACAACCTTCTTCATTAGTGCCTATTTTGGTCTGGATACATGGAGGGGGATATTTAGGAGGCACATCTTCTGTGGATGTGTTCAATGGGGCATCCTTGGCTGCCACTGAGAATGTCATTGTGGTCACCATTAATTATCGCTTGGGAGCCTTAGGCTTTCTTTACTTGCCACCAGTTGCTCCAGGGAACCTAGGCTTATGGGACCAACAGTTGGCACTGAGGTGGATAAAAGAGAATGCAGCTGCCTTTAGGGGAGACCCTTCTCGGGTGACCATTGTTGGCCAGAGTGTCGGAGGAGCTTCTGTGAATTTCCATCTTCTTGCACCAAAAAGCCAGGACCTTTTTGCCCAAGCGGTGATCCAGAGTGGAACAGCCAATGCTTTCTGGGCTTGGAGGTCTCCTGAGGAAGCCAAACGGTTATCGCTTGAATTCGTTCATTTGCTAGGTTGTTCCAAGGGTAATAATGTCGGTGTTGGGCATTGTCTGCAAACAAAACATATTTCTGAATTTATTGAGTATGAAATATATCTGTACTACAAACTTGGATTCCTTCTGAATTTTCCCTTTAAACCAACTGTAGATGAGGATCTTTTGCTTGGTGATCCGGAAAAGCTCATGGAAGAGGGGCAAATTCAGGTCAAACCAATCCTCATAGGTAAGACCTCTGATGAAGGGGGCTCATTTGTCTCCTATATTTTCTCTGACATCAACGAAAATCTCATCAATCAGGAGCAGCTTCTGGACGGGATAAGACTGTTGGTGGCAAATGCAACTGAAGATTTTGTTCAGACAATTGCCCTGAGGTACAGTGAAGGAAATCAAGGCCCAACAAAATACCGCTCTGCTCTGTCCCAATTCTTTGCAGATTGGGTCTTTGTATGCCCAATGATTGAAGTTGCAAGAAATTTTCGGAAAACTGGGAGTCCTATATATGCCTATTTATTCTCACATCACACTTCAGGGTCAGTTTGTTCTGAATGGATTGGGGCATTCCATGGTGCTGAGATTCCTTACATTTTTGGGACCCTTGAATCAGTGCTGCCTGTCAATCAAACATACACAGAGGCTGAGGCCAGACTGAGCCGTAAGATGATGCAATACTGGGCAGAGTTTGCCAGAACTGGGTAAGTGGTTCACTTTATTTCTATAAATTTGTATTTTAAATCCAAAGAAAGCCATTCAACAAATGTACTTTGTGTCTAAAGTAATGCAGCCAGGGCTTTTTTTCTCATAGAAGGCCCAGAACGGAGTTCCGGCACCTTTTTTGGATGGAACCTTGTAGGGCAGGCAAGGCGGGTTGTATGATGTGTGTGAGTTCTGGCACTTTTTTTAAAAAAAAAAAAAAGCACTGAGCGCAGCCATACAATAATGCATGCTATTCCTTTGCCAATGTTTATAAGTAACGTTAATACAGATAGTAGTCTATTTGTGACCACAATTGAAACTAGAATTTTGATTGCTAAGCAAGGTGGTTGTTAAGTGAGTCATCCCAATTTAATGATCCTTTTTACCATAGTTGTTAAGCAAATCACTGCTCTTGTTAACTGTGAATTGAGCTTCCTCCACTGATTTTGCTTGTTGAAAATCAGCTGGGAAGATTGCAAATGGTCATCACTTGACCCCTAGATTCTGCAGTGATTGTAAATATATGCCACTTGCCAAGCACCCAAATTCTGATCACATGACCATGGGGATGCTGCAGTAGTTGTAAGTGCATGGGCCAGTTGTAAATCACTTTTTTCAGCCTCCGTTGTAACCTTGAACGGATGTTAAACAAACGGTTGTAAGTCAACTTGTTAATCTGTAAGTCAACTGTCCCAGTTGTACTGGGAAAAGCCCTGAAATTTTTAAGGATTCTTAATTATGTTAATTCTAGGTAATCGTTCTTTTATAGTTCAATGTTATCACACATATTCCAGGTATACTATTTCTGCAAGTGGAATAAAGAAAGAAAGAAGAAGAAGAAGAAGCAGAGCATTACTGTACGATTAGGAGAATGCGCAAAGGTGTAAGGTCCTGCCTCAACTTTAGCCTCGGGAAAGCATGACTCTTGAAACAGGCATCATTTCAAAAGAGTTGTTTTACTGAGAGAAAGTGATTGCAGGGAAGTAAGATGGAATCCGAAGTTCCCGCACAAATGTGTTAAGCTAAAAGTCCTATTTCCCCAGCTCCACCCCAATACCCCAGTCCATCAGGAGCCAATCTGCTGGTGTGAAGATGTCGTGAGAACTTTGAACCGAAAAGCTGATAACCGGCTGTTCTCTGGTGCCTAATCCTCACTAGCTTCAGGAGTCAAAACAGATGGCCCTGAAGACTCTTTCCCCACTCCCTATTTTCCATGCAGATACATCAAAGCGAAAGCAGGAACAATTTAGGAACATCCTCAATCCACAATGACTCGTGCTCCCTCTCCCCTTGGAATGGCAGCTGTTATGTCCCGAGCCTTTGCAAACGGCTCGGGCGTTTGCAGGCAGTCCCGGGCAGGTGCAAAGCTGCCCGGGACCAGACAGGCTGTCGCCAGCGCCGTGCGCATGCGCGGGTGCTGGCGCGGGAAAAGTAACCCATTTACCCGGGAGTTGCCTATATAAGAGGCTGCGAGGCGTTTGGGCGAGGCTGAAGCCATCTTCCTGTAAGCTGAACGCTGAATAAAAGAAACTGAGAACTCCAGCTGCTTCTTGTGTCTGTTTTCCCGCCACGGACTCAACAGCAGCGTTCTAATAGGGACTTGACAAAAGGCTTGCAAGGGAGTAAGTAGTAAAGGGAAACTCCCAAGATGGAGGGTGCCCAGGGTGTGAGGAATGGAGGAATGGATTGGGAGTGGTAGATTTCAAGAGCCTACGAGGAGCTGACCTGGGTTTGGATCAGCAGCCCTGCCCCTCTTCACAATCTCTTGTGCGGAGGATGGATGAAATCTCGAGTGCTACTGAACTTTGAACTCCACTGATATTGAACTTTGGCTGCTGTGGTTGAGCATCCATGACCGTGGGAAATTGCAAATGGTGGTAAAGGTGAGTCAGTTGTCAAGCACCAAAAATATGATCATGTGATCACATAGTGTGTGGGGTTTTTTTTTGTGTGTGTCAGCACGTCCGTGTGTGCGGTCATCATAACTCCAAAAATGAGTGGTAAGTACCGCTGGGGAAATCCATTGTAACTTCCAATACTTGTTAAGTGACCAGTCATAATGTGAGGACTACTCATATTGTCCTTCTTGTAGCTATATTACTGCATACTTTGTACCAGTTGTAGATCTGTGCAATAATTACTATGAAGAAAGTAGTGAAGCAAAGTTCTTCTTCAACTTTGCAACAAGTAGAAAAGTTGAATTGTTCATAAATAGAAGCTGACCACGGATCGTGTTGGACTGAGGGCATCCCCACCCCTCCCTCAAAGTCCTCTTTGGGAGTTTCCCTTGGCTGGAGTTTCTCAGATCAATACGAGTCTCTTTGGAAAATCAGCATCCTTTTCTTCCTCCATAGGAATCCTTCGGGTTTGGTGGCCACCGAGGCTGAGTGGCCGCTCTATAATGCCACGGAGCAGAATTTCTTCCTTCTTAATACTGAGTCATCCAAGGAAGTGGAGAAAGAGCCTGATCACAATTGTGGTTTTTTAAAGAGGCATTTTTCAAAGGCTGAAGACCCACGTAAGTTTGGCTATTAGTTCTGTTTTTGGAGGGGAGTGCTTGGTTGATGAAAAAGATATTTCTAAACATATTTATATTCAATTTTACAGGTCTTAGGAGATCTCTATGTAAGCCTTGGTTGTTCACATAAAGATAACAACAATAATCATAATTATAATAATCCCAAAACATCTGCATCACCACTTGACCACGATCAGCATTGACAAAATCCCTGTCAGTCAATTGCAAAAGGCAGCTTTACTTGGAACAGCTTACATCCTGCAATGATACCTTTAATACCATCAAACAATATCTGCCTATCCCAGCTCTTTGGGAAGGACTGGCTAGGTCAGTGATGGCGAACCTTTTAGAGACCGAATGACCAAACTGCAACCCAAAACCCACTTATGTATCATCAGGTGCCGGGTGGGCGTGGCCAATTGGGTGGGCATGGCTGCGGTGGTAACGGCAGACTGGGTGGGACTAAAAAATTCAATCAATCAATTCCAACTTTGCGAGATCTTTTTTTTCCCCGCGAGAAGTTAAAATTGATTGATTAACTTTTTTTTTTTTTAACATGGTGGTGGAGGCCTAAAGTGAAAACGTTTTATAAAACCCAGCTGAAGGCCTAGGACTGGGGCGACGGTGCGTGTGCTCACAGAGATGGCTCTGCGTGCCACCTGTGGCACATGTGCTATAGGTTCACCACCACGGAGCTAGGTGGACCAAATATGTCAAATTCATTCTAAACATCTGGCTGACTATGGGATGAACAAAATAATTGATATAAATTTATATATATATATATATATATATATATATATATATATATATATATATATATATATATATATATTAGTCAAATAGTAATGATCACCAAGAGAGTATCTATAAAAATAGAATTTTAATCCACCGAGCTTTCGTCAAACACAATTGACATCGTCAGGGTTAAAAGGTAAGTGCCGGGGGAGAGTCTTATATACAGCTGTTTAGTGTCTGCTTCCGGCTCCTGGAGCGTGTCATAGGCCCCAGCTGATCGGGTTGGGTCTCCAGCCTACATCCCACATTACTAGTCTGCATTCTGTCATAAGTTGTTTCAGAGTTGGGAGTCCAGATCTTTTTGCCTTCGTTGCTCATAGCCTCCCCCCCACCACCATCCCACACACGACTTCCCTCTATGAGTGGGGGTGGGCAATTATCACTTTCAGTATCCTTACAAGCCTCACGGCTATTTTGGTCTTGTTTATCCGTCTCCCGGAATTGTGCCCTAGATTCATAACCCCCGCCCATATTGTTCCTCCTCCCCTCCTTCTTCCCCTGGGTTCCCCTGTACGGTCCGCTGTTCGTTCCCACACGCTCTGTCTTGCGCACCGTCAAGATGTTTTTTGTCGTTGTCCTATTGTCAGTGGCTCGTTGTTCCATCCGTTGCCGGTGGGCAACGTTACCGTCCGTCCTTGGTTCTCCATTCCCACTCCATACGGTGCTCTTCCCCTTTAATTGTAGTCGCTGTTTCATCCCATAACTTTGCGCTGGGGGTGTCGAAGGGGGGTGCATTCTCCTGCTGGATTGCGATCGAGTTGTCATGCTGTGTCTGGTAGCCTCCTCATGGGGGGGTTCATCGTCGTTCTCCTCATCTCTACCGGACCTGGTTGTATTCCGTTTTTCTTCCAGTTTCTCGAATCCCCATCCATTTCCATTCCATCTCCATGCTGTTCCGTTCTCTACGGATCGTGGCGAATCCGTCCGCAGTTGTCTGCCAGGACTGGTCTGTAGTTGTTCCAAGAAGGGGGGGCCATCAGTGGGGGCTGCATTAATGTGATTATATGAGGAGGGGGGTCGAGCGATGTCTTCTGGATAGTAAGTCTTTGAATTAAGTCCCCTCTCCCGGTTAATGCGGCTACCAGCATTCCATATTTTCAGAGCCTGGTGTGCTGCACACAAATCCACACGCCTATTGATGGATTCAGTTTCTGAGAACCATGCCTCTTTTAATAAGCGGCCTCTTTTTGTGATATCATTAGCCAAGATTTGGGCATTCTCAAAATCAAAACGATGGCCGTATTCTACTGCATGAGCCCAAATCTGGGAGTGTTGTTCACCCCGTCTAATGGCTAGCCTATGCTCATGTAGGCGGGTCTTAAGTCTTTTCGAGGTCTCGCCTATGTAATTACTCTGGCAATCCGCACAGTTGATTTTATAAACTATGGCTGATCTCTCGGCGGTGGGGAGCTGATCTTTGGGGCGCATCACCTTAGCTCGTATGGTTTGGGTGGGTTTGTGGGCTACCTGTATGTTGTGGGGTGCCAGAAGCCTGGCTGTAGCCTCTGACACGTTTCTGATGTACGGTAGTGACACGCGTGTGACCCGTGTCTGGAGGTCCTCTCTTGATTGTCCATTATGTAGTCCGGGTGCCATACTGTGTCGCTTAATAAACCTCGGGGGATACCCATTCATTCGGCATATGCGAATAGATGTTTTCTTTCTTCTGCCTTAGCTTCCATGGTGCTGCAGTGCGACTGTACCCGTTTGAACAAGGTCTTAATACAGCTGGCTTTATGGGAGGCCGGATGATTACTATGGAAATGGAGGATGCGGTCCGTATGAGTGGGCTTCCGATAGACCTTGGTGTTTAGAGTTCCATCTGGGGAACGTTGGACCAGTACGTCCAAGAAGGCTATCGAGCCCCGGACCTCCTCCTCCAACATAAACTTAATGTCCGGATATATTGAATTTAATACTCCCATAAAGCCGGCTAAATGGTCTCGTTTGACGACCGCAAAAGTGTCGTCAACGTACCGTGCCCAAAACTTGGGCTGTTGACGGGTCATAGCCTCGTGTTCTAATTGTTGTAGAACCGCTTCTGCCACCACGCTGGATATTGGGGAGCCCATCGGTGTACCTTTGACCTGTTCATATATATTCCCTTGAAAGGAGAAGTAGGTTGTAAGACATAGCTCAATGAGTTGCGTTAGGTCCCCCGGTTGCAGGGAATCCCGGTGTCCGGTTTTTCCTAGTTTTTCTAATCTATCCCTTAGGACTCTCAGGGCCAGTTCTTGGGGGATGGGGGTGAAGAGTGAGGTGACGTCGAAAGAGACCATCACCTCATCCTCCTCCACCCTAAGGGTCCTGATCCTCCCCAGGAATTCCTCTGCGGATCTGACTGTAGTGGGGCTGCCATCGACCAGGTAGGATATACGGTCACTAAGCCACTTCGCCAACCCTGAGATGGGAGTGCCTCTAAACGACACGATAGGGCGAAGTGGAATATCCTGCTTATGGATTTTTGGCAGTCCATAAAACCTCGGGAGCGCAGAATCATTGGGTCGTATTCTCCTTAAGGTATCTTCATCAAGTTTCTTTGATCGTTTAAAACTATCAAGTAACTTGTTGATTTTATTTTTCAGGGCCACCATGGGGTCTTTCTTAATAATTCTGTAAGCAGTCTTGTCATTTAATAACTGCAGCGCTTTGGCCACATAGAGTGCCCTGTCCATCACCACTGTGGCCCTCCCCTTATCAGCGGGGAGTATCACAATGGTGGCGTCCCTCTTAAGATGTTCCAGGGCCTCCGTTTCATCCCTAGGTAACACTTGGTGGTGCCTATGACGCATAAACAACCCCGTGACCTGCTGCCTGATTAAAATTCTATTTTTATAGATACTCTCTTGGTGATCATTACTATTTGACTAACATGAATATTCCCAAGAGTCATGTTTTTGTTTTTATTTCCAATATATATATATATATATATATATATATATATATATATATATATATATATATATATATATACATACATACATATATATATATATATAATAAAATAATATATATATTATGCCACAAATTTATGGAATGTCAGAATCCAACTTCTAGATTCAGATTCTTTAGAGATAAGATGTCCACCTTACCTTAATATTTCATTTTTCTTTGTTCTGCAGATAAGTCTGAGGATGATTCTGTTTCATCAGATTAGGAAGAAGACAGGAGGTAGGAATTCAATATTAACAGCTGTCAATCAGGATCAAGTTGAATAATTTCAAAAGGGGGCTAAACTGTTTTCTAAATAAAAGTTTCCCATTGGCATTCCAAACAAGTGGCACTTTTGTGGCTCAGCCTCCCTGAGTTCTCCAAGCTGGTGCCAATGGCCTTTGTGGAAGAGGAATGGATGAGCCATGAAGAGTAACATTTAGAAAAGAATACTCAGTGCTGAGAAAGAGGAAGATGAGAATGAAACTCAATGGGGGGGGGGAATCAATTTTCAGATGATTGGGAGTATTTAATAGACAAATGGAGACATAAGGAATGTGTCCTTGTACTCCCACAATGGCTTGTAATAAATTTTATCAGAACATTCCCATAGGCTTCCCTGAATCTCAAGATGCAAATATTTCTTCTAACTCCTCTAAAGGGCAGGAAGTAATTTGAGATAAATTATGTTATTACTTATTAATACGTATGCATGCATCATTTCCCCCTCCATTTTGAAATGTGTAAATATGAGTGCCTCTGCAGGAATTCCTCCCACTATTTTCTGGAGGGATATCAGGAAGATCGGAAGACTAAATCCCTGGTCCCGGTGAAAGACCCAAATTGGATCCTAAGATGGACTTTTAAGTTTAAAATTAAGGCACAAGGTTAGATATGTCCTGTCTTAATCATGAAAGCCAGATGGGTGACTTTGGACCAGGTAATCTCCCTTAGCCAAACTCATTTCCCAAGATTGTTGTTGTTGGGAAAATAGGAGAAGAAAGTTGTGTTGGATATGTTCTCCTCCTTGAACTATTTGTAAAAATAATAAAGGCAGGATACAAATGATAGATAGATAGATAGATAGATAGATAGATAGATAGATAGATAGATAGATAGATAGATAGATAGGTTATTCTGTCTTACTACAGAGAAGAGCTTCCTGGAATCTCTGCTTTGCTTGTTTCTTGAACTTGTCTACCATAAAGAGCTGCCACTTAGGCTAAATCCCTTTAAAAATGGCTTCCACAGTTTAATGGCACCATTTAATGGCTTGCTCTAGCTACAATTTTGTTTGCTTCAGAATAGCATTTATGTATTCATTTATTCCTTTCAGGAACCAAACAAGACTTTTTTTAAAAGCCTAAGGAAATGATGACAAGCTGTGCCAGAGTACCTCCCAGAAGGATCTATTGATTTTTTTAAGTGGGATCTTGGAATATGTTCCAACTGTCCAGCAGGCATTTCCAGAAAAAGAAACTCCTGGGACATGATTTTACCAAGAGTATAATACTTTACTGAAAAATTCACATTGGCACAGAAGAAAGCAAAACCAGCTCTGGTTTTGTGCTCGGAAAATTGCTTATTTAAATGATAGACTACCTCACCCCCACCCACCGGGTGTTCACATTGTCCAACAGTAATATTTCTTCTTGTTATGGAAACAGTCCATTTCTCCTTCAAAATCTGGCCTTGGGTTCCTGGTTGCTTAGATACCATTCCTCCCACCCTTGCATACCATTGTCAAGATATGAGCAAAAGATAAAATCTAGGTAAAAGGCTTGACAAGGTGCTTAAGGAGCCAAATAAAACCTACATAATCTTTGCTGTAAAAATAATAAACTCTTATATATTAATAAACAACCTCTTAATAAATATTGTCTGAATTCTTTGGATAAAAATCATGTTATCCTCACAACAATGTAAGAAATTGATGCAGTATGAAAAAAATAAAATAATCAGGAATTCTGACTGCAAAATTTTGCTATAACCTAATGACACAAATGTCTTTTTTTCATAGGGGTGAGCTCCTTAAATCTAATAAATAGGCAGATATAGTATTCTGGGTATTGCAATCAAATATATTTTAATATATCTTAATATAGAGAAATCAGTTTAGGCAGGATGCCTAAATTAGCATGTGAGCCATTTAATTAGAGATTTTTCCTCGTGTGCTATAAAAACAGTCTCGATCTCAGATTTTAGCAGTTACTGGGATCTACATTTGGAAAAGTAGATCCCCCTGTTGCCCATCAGCGGCCATTCATAGCACTAAGAATTGGACTTTTCAAAGATTTTCCCATAATAATTACTTCTGAAACCACCTTCATCACCTTCCCCCACCCCAAACTCCCAATGTTTCTCTTGAAAATTTTTTGGGAAGCACCATCTCCACTCTTTGTGCTTTCAATCTGGATTCAATTGATAATAATATCAAATATAATAAAAGACGCAATTGTTATAAAGGTCGAAGGAGCAAGCTGAACAAAGTGCTCCAAGAGGACACGTAGCTAAAGTGGTACCTGGAAAAATACTGATGGTCCGACAAAGGATGTGTATAAAAAGCAGATGGCCCAACAAAAATGTGGGTAAAAGAGAGGTTTGTTTTGCTTACAAGACAACTCTTAAATTTAGGATGGCCAGACATCCTGTTCCCAGCTCTGCACATGATATATTACTAACTGCCTGTCACATGGTATATCTAAATTGCTTAACACTTGATATATTGCTGATTGCTAAAAACATTCCAATGTAAACGAGGAGCTATCGATTATAGATCTGTCTAGTAGTTTTCCTATGTTAGAATAAGGACCTATAGAATGTAATGTGACCTAAAAATAACCCCCGCCAGAAAGGGTTATAAAAATGGTCTTCAATGTACAATCTGAGTTCAGACTGTTTAAGCCAGGATGGCTCTCTGAACCTGCGTGCAATAAACTTCCCTTTCCTGAAAGAGCTGATTCAAGTCTTTGATTTCTACAACATAGCAATGTTTAAAAAGATAGAAATATCTTTTTCTTCATTAATTGAAATATTTATTTCTCTCTAGTGGTCACTTTTTAAAATCTTATTTTACTATGCATTTTCTTTTTCAAAAAATTCAAACATGACATTTTCCCCAGGGAAGAATTTTTTGTAATTAAAGTCTTACTTTAAATTCATGTATGGAACAAGAAAAAAGTCAAGGAAAGGATAGGTCTGTAACGATGCTAAGAAAAAGACTCAGGCATGTCTTGAGCAGAGGTTTTGAAGCTGCATGACACAGCTTCACACAGCTTCTCCAACTCTGAGTTTATTCTTTTTTTATATACTTTTTACATACATAGGCTTTACCATTAACTGCTGACATTTTACATTTAGAAGTTTAATCTTTAGCTGTTGACATAAAGTAATTGAAAAATTCCTTCATATAAGCAATTATTTTCTAGTAACACATTACCTGTTGAGAGCAGGTAAAACAAATACAGGTAAATTAGGAAAGGAGAAAGAACCGATAAAGACAAGAAGAGATAAAGACAGGAAGAGATAAGGGGGAACTTATTATTTAGGTAGGTAAGATAGTAAGTCAAAAGGGGGTGATCTTTTGGCTGCTTCCTTGGGACAAAGGGTATCAAAAGGTTATGAGGTTTGTGGGGAGCAATGCACGGCAGTTTGCTGCATGTGCAAATTCCTCCACATTGGTCCACTTATGAGAGCAGATGGCAACAGGGAGAAAGCAGAACCCCTGACATCCTTCTTTGTATCTGTTTTTACGCAAAAGGAAGGAACAGCCCAACTTATCAAAAGCAACACCAAGGAAGATAGAACAGGTATGCAAGTCAAAACAGGCAAGGAATTACTAAGAGAATACCTATCCACCCTGGATGAATACAAATCACCTGGGCTAGATGGTTTCCATCCCAAGGTTTTGAAAGAGCTGGCAGATGCAATTTTGGAGCCTTAAATGTAATATTTCAAAGTTCCTCTAGTATAGGGGAGATACCAGAGGATGGGAAAAGAGCTGATCTGGTCCCAATCTACAAAAAGGGGACAAAATGGAGCCAGGAAATTATAAGACACTCAGCTTGACATCAATACCTGAGAAAATCCTGGAAAAGATAATAAAGTAGAGGAGTTGTGAACACCTAGAAACAAACAAAGTGATTATTAGAAACCAGCATGAGTTTCGTTAAAGACAAACCTTATTGCCTTTTGTAAAATAAAATAACTTCATTAGCGGATCAGTGAAATAGTATGCTTGGATTTCAGCAAGGCATTTGACAAAGTCCACAACCTATTTCTTGGTAAGATAGAAAAATTTGGGACAGTGTTAATACTGCAGCTGGATTCGCAATTTGCACCAAGCACATTCAGTGAGTAGTCCTTAATATAACTACATCTACATGGAGAGAAGGATGCAGTGGGGTATCTCAAGGTTCAGTCTTGGGCCCAGCACTTTTCAACATCTCCACAAATGATCTAAATGAGGGGATCTCATCAAATTTGCAGACAAGGTCAAGCGGGAAGGAATAACCAATACTTTAGAAGAAAGGCTCAAGATTCAGAAAGATGTTGACAGATGAACACTGGGGCCTATCCAACAAAATGAAACTCAGTGGTGAGAAAAGTAGGGCTTTAAACTTAAACTAGAAAAATAAAATGTACAGGTATAGAATAGATGTTACCTGGCTTAATGGCACTAACTGTGAGTGGGATCGGACCACCACTTAAATATGAGCCAGCAGTGTGCTGTAGCTGCCAAAAGAGCAAAAGCAGTACTAGGCTGCATTAATAGAGGGATAGTGTCAAACAATGGGAAGGGATTATACTGCTTTACCCAGTGCTGATGAGTCCACACTTGAAATACTGTGTCCCGTTCTGGCCATCCTGATACAAAAAAGATGTTTGGAGCCTGCAAAGTGTGCAGAGAAGAGTAATGATGATGAATGGTTGAGGGAGCTAGGTGTAGCTTGCCTATCAAAGAGAAGGATTAGGGGGGACATGATAGCTGACTTCCAGCACGTGAAGGGCTGTTGCAAAGAGGAGGGGATTCACTAATGTCTATACACCAAATCACAGAGTATGAACAATAAACAGATAAAATAAACAATAAACAATAAAATAAATAAACAATAAACTAGAAATTCGGGTAAATGTAGGGCAGATATAATATTGTTGCCATTACGGAACATTGGTGGGATGAAACCCACAAATGGAACACACAGCTAGAGGGATTTAAATTATTTAAAAGAAACAGACCAAATAAAAAGGAGGTTGAGTTGCTCCTATAAAAGAAATAACTACATCTCTACAGAAATCGTGCACAACAATGATGAAAACTGTCTTGAATGCATTTGGATCAATATAAAAGGGGGGAAAATGACATTGTCATAGGTATATACTATAGACCACTCAATCAAAAAGAAGAAATAGATGGACTTTTTGCTAGTCAGTTAACTAAGGTATGTAGGAAGCACATCACAATAGTAATGGGGAACTTTAATTACCCTGACATCAGCTGGGAGACAAACTCTGCACCAAGTAGAAGATCAAACAGATTCCTGACAAACCTAGCAGACAACATAATAATAATAATAATGGTAATAATAATAGTAATAATAATAATAATAAAATTAAACTGCTCTGGGACTTCAGAATTCAAACAGACAAGCACCTGCAACAGAACACCCCAGACTTAACAATTGTCGATAAGAAAGACAAAAAAGTCTGGATAGTGGACGTGGCAGTGCCTGGAGACAGCAGAATAGACGAGAAAGAACTGGAGAAGATAACAAAATACAAAGACCTACAAATAGAAATAGAAAGACTGTGGCAAAGCAAGCAAGGGTAGTACCAATAGTAATAGGCTCCTTGGGTGCAATCCCAAAAGAACTGGAGCACCACTTGAACACCTTTGGCATTGACAAATTCGCTATTAGTCAATTGCAAAAGGCGGCCTTATTAGGAACTGCTTCCATCCTGCGACGATATCTGTAATACCATCAAAAATCCACATCTGCCTATCCCAGGTCCTGGGTAAGGACTCGATAGGTAGACAAAATGCCAAATCCAGTCTGAACATCTGGCTGACTGTGCGATGATCAATAATAATAATAATAAAGTTGGAAGGGACCTTGGAGGTCATCTAGTCCAACCGCCTGCTCAGGCAGGAAACCGTATATCATTTCGGACAAATGGCTGTCCGGTCTCTTCTTAAAGACTTCCGGTGTTGGAGCATTCACCGCTTCAGGAGGCAGGTTGTTCCACTGGTTAATTGTTCTAACTGTCAGGAAGTTTCTCCTTAGTTCTAGGTTGCTTCTCTCCCTGATTAGTTTCCATCCGTTGCTTCTTGTCCTGCCTTCAGGCGCTTTGGAGAATAGCTTGACTCCCTTCTTGATTCCATAATAATTCTCACTAGTCTGGGAAACACTGCCCCTTGCTCTATCAGCTTCACTCCTAACAATTGACTGCACTGTGGTTTCAACAACTACTTAGAAATAGTTCAGAGTTTTCAAAACTTTATACAAATCAATGTTCAAGTACTATCTATACAGTAATATATAACAGAATAACAGAGTTGGAAGGGACCTTGGAGGTCTTTTAATCCAATCCCTTGCTCAGGCAGGAAACCTTATACCATTTCAGACAAATGGTTGTCCAATCATTTCTTAAAAAGTCCAGAGTTGGCACCCACAACTTCTGGAGGCAAGTTGTTCCACTAATTAATAGTTGTGTCAGGAAACTTCTCCTTAGTTCTAAGTTGCTTCTCTCCTTGATCAGTTTCCGTCCGTTGCTTCTTGTCCTGCCTTCAGGCATCTTGGAGAATAGCTTGACTCCCTCTTCTTTGTGGCAGCCCCTGAGATACTGGAAGACTGCTGTCATGCCCCCCCTCCTCCTTCTAGTTGAACTAGAAGACCTCCAAGGTCTCTCTCAGCCATATGATTTTATGGAAAAGTGCTACGAAAGATTTATGGCTTATATCAACCTTTGGTAACAAACTTGGTTATTGGTCCTTCTTTCTCGATTGGAACAATTCCCAGCAGGAAGCAAGAAACCTGAACCTGATCAGAATCTGATCCCGGTTTAAAGTTGTCTCAGGGAGTTGTTATTTGATTTCAGGTTCTTTAACTCCTTTGAAATCTGGGCAGATGGTGTAATGGCTCTTTTCCAGGCTGCAGGTTGCACACCAGAGATAGTGACTGTCCTCTGCACTAGAGTTCTCTCACCCCATTTGAAGGAAGTTCTCTGCTTTTCCCTCTCTTTGATCCTGGAGCCTTTTGCCAATATTCGCAGCTTCCTCCCCCTTTATGGGCAGAATCCAACTGGTCAATGCACCTCCCTGCAAATATATAAAGTTTCCCTTTTCAGGATCATTATTTGTGTGATAGTGTGCGATAGGATGCAGTTGGTCATTTCTGAAACGGCTTCCCTCTTTGGAATAAGCAGAAGGTGATGTTTACAAGCAGTCCTGTTAAATCTGAGCAACGGGTAAGTGTGCAGAATTTTAAAAAAATCAGTGTTTTTAGAGAATTGGAAGATGATTTTCAGGAAAGGGACTAGAATGTCTTGATTTTTTTTCTAGCCTATTAGTCCTGTTCCAGGCTAGACATATGTAAAGAGAAAATACCAAACTTATTTGGAAACTAACCAAAGAGAGAAGCAACCTAGAACTAAATTTCCTGACAGCTAGAACAAGTAATCCAGACATGTCAAACACAAGGCCTGGGGGCCAGATGCGGCCTGTGACGTGGTTTTATGTGGCCCGCAAAGCCATCCTAGAAACAGTGAGGGAATGGCCCCCGCTGCCTTGGCCTGGCCCAGGCCGGCCGGGAGCCAGTGTACAATTTTGTGGTGACCATCTATGCTGAAATGCATTCAGTCTTAGCTCCACAAGGCGGTCTGGAAACAGCAAGGGACCGGCCCTTGCGCGTTGGCCCCGTCCCCTGAGTGCATGCTGGGGAGGTGTCACTCTTTGTGAGGAATGAAGAAATGCACCATCACCTGGAAGTAGCCAATAAATGGCCCTCACCTACTTCACATATCCGGGTTGATGGGCTCCAGGGGAAGGGTTTCAGCAGGCTCTTCCAGTGGACCATGCCTTGGCGCTTGCCCTGGTCCCACCCCCTTCTGCCAGAGACCCTCAGATCTGTCCCACTCCTGCCCAGGCCACCACAGGCACCCTTGACACGAATGATGTAGAGCTGGCCACGCCCACCCAGTAGGCCACACCCACTCCAGCCACGCCCACCCAGTAGGCCGTGCCCACCCTGGCCACACCTACCCAGCCTCCCCTGAGGACAACCGCAATGCTGATGCGGCCCTCAGTGAAATTGAGTTTGACACCCCTGAAGTAATCAGTGGAACAATCTGCCTCCAGAAGTGGTGAAGGCTCCAACACTGGAAGTTTTTAAGAAGAGACTGGACAGCCATTTGTCTGAAATGTATAGGGTTTCCTGTCTGAGCAGGGGGTTGGACTAGATGGCCTCCAAGATCCCTTCCAACTTTATTATTATTATTATTACTACTACTACTGCTGCTACTACTACTAATACTACTACTATTATAAAAATATATGGCTGCCCAGCTCACTCTCAGTGACTCCAGGCAACTTATGACCATTGCAGTATCCACACGGTCATGTGATCAAAATTCAGATGCTTGGCAACTGGCATGTGTTTATGACAGTTGCATTTCCCAGGATCATGTGATCACCTTTTGAGACCTTCTGACAAGGAAAGGCCATGGGGAAGCCAGATTCACTTAACCACCGTGTTACTAACTTAACAGCTCCAGTGATTGACTTAACAGCTGTGGTAAGAAAGGTTGCAAAATAGAGCAAAACTCACTTAACAACTGTCTTGCTTAGTAACAGAAATATTACTATAGTATGTGAGAGAGATTCAACTGTATACTTGGATGATTTAAAGCAGGATCGGAGGAGAAAAATGTTGATTTGGGATTGTTTTACATTGTTATTTACTTCACAAGATAGGGATTGGTACACTAGGGGATTTTGGAATAAGTTAGAAACATATAATATACATAACAAAAACAGTATATAACAACACTTTATTGGGAACCCTGGAGAGGATGTACCAGCAATTCTGTGTCAAACCTGTCCATTCGCTGAGCAAGAGAATCGGTAACCAGGAGTCCTAAGCGGTTCTTCTGGAACCTTGGAGACACATCATAGAGACGAGCGAAGGTGACTAAGTCACTACCTGCTCCCCATTGTTGTCCTCAGCAAAAGAAGAATACCGCCATCACAACAAATCAATGATAAATTGGCATTAGGTGGGCTTATAGAGTAAGAGGAATAATCTCATATTGGTTGTAATTTTTTCCAAGTCCATCCACTTGTCCTACTATTGCAATGCTTTGTCAGCTATGCCTTTCTCTCCGGTGCTGCCTCCTCCTCTTTCCATTAGTCTCCAGTTCTGCTTCTAATGGAGATACAGTGATCATAACCAGCAGTAGCCCTATTAAGGGCAAGCAGTTCCTGGCTGGCCCTGGATCTGTGACAGCCTATCTAGGCATTCCTTATGCCGAGCCTCCCCTGGGAAAGTTGCGTTTACAGAAACCTCTTCCACATCAGCCATGGACTCAAACTTTGGAGGCCACCAGCTATGGCAATTCCTGTCCTCAAAGTATTTACGTGGAGGACCCTGCAGCACCAACATGGAATCCTAAAACACCACTATCAGAAGATTGCCTTTCCCTCAACATCTGGGTACCACACCCACAACCTTCTTCACCAGTGCGTTTTCTTCTGGATACACGGAGCTGGATATGTAGGGGGCACGTCTTCTCTTGACTTGTTCAACGGGGCGTCCTTAGCTGCCACTGAGAAAGTCATTGTGGTCTCTACCAATTATTGCTTGGGAGCCTTAGGCTTTCTTTACTTGCCACCCGCTGCTCCAGGGAACCTAGGCTTATGGGACCAACAGCTGGCCTTGAAGTGGATAAAAGAGAATGCAGCTGCCTTTGGGGGAGACCCTTCTCGGGTGACCATTTTTGGCCAGAGTGCTGGAGCAGCTTCTGTGAATTTCCATCTTCTTGCGCCAAAAAGCCAGGACCTTTTTGCCCAAGCGGTGACGCAGAGTGGAGCAGCCAATGCCTTCTGGGCTTGGAGTTCTCCTGAAGAAACCAAATGGTCATCGCTGGAATTTGTTCGTTTGCTAGGTTGCTCTGAGGACAATAATACCAATGTAGGGCATTGTCTGCAGACAAAAAATGTTTCTGAATTTATTCAGCATCAAAGTTCTAAATACTTGTCAGGTGGCTTCGAACTGAAATTTTCCTTCAGTCCGACTGTAGATGGGGATTTTTTGCTTGGTGATCCAGAAAAGCTGATGGAGGAGGGGCAAATTCAGGTCAAACCTGTCCTCCTAGGAAAAACCTCTGATGAAGGGGGCTCATTTGTCCATGATGTTTTCTCTGACATCAACAAAAGTCTCATCAATCAGGAGCAGCTTCTGAAAGGAATAAGACTATGGGCGCCAAAGGCAACTGAAGATTTTGTTCAGACGGCTGCCCTGAGGTACAGTGAAAGAAATCACAGCCCAGCAAAATACCGCTCTGCTCTGTCCCAATTCTTTGCAGATTGGTTCATTGCATGCTCATTGATTGAAGCTGCAAGAAATTTCAGAAAAGCTGGGAGTCCTGTATATGCCTATTTATTCGCACATCAGCCTTCAGCCTCATTTTGGCCTGAATGGGTTGGGGCACAACATGATGCTGAGATTTCTCACATTTTTGGGACCTTTGAATCAGTGATGCCCGTCAATCAAACGTACACAGAGGCTGAAGCCAGACTGAGCCGTAAGATGATGCAATATTGGGTGGAGTTTGCCAGAACTGGGTAAGTGATTCAGTTTATTTCTATAAATTTGTATTTTAAATTTGTATTTTAAATCCAAGGAAAGCCCATTAAACAAGTACAATTTATTTCTAAGGTAATACAATCATAAAGTAATGCCCACTATTCCTTTGTGTATGTTTACAGGTCACGTTAATACAGGTAATGTTATTATTGTAGTAGTTGTAGTAGTAATAATAATAATAATCCCCCAGTGAGGCACTACCTTGATGTGGTTGTGGGGCTTGTGTGCTCTGAGGAAGATGAGAGCTATGCCAGAGGTTCAACCATACTTGAGAGGTTTTATCAGAGGACTCCGACAAGGAAAATAAGATCAGCACGTTGAGATCAGATGCAAGCAAGCTAGAACTGCAGATGAAAGAAAAGAAGTTGAAGAAAAAGAAAACCAAACAATACCTAACCAAGAATACCACTTAGAAACAAAGAAGACCAAGGAAGCACTGGAAATAATAAAGCAACAAATAACAGCTACAGATCAGCAGATATGAAGCTTGAATTGCAGATTATACGCCAGGGGTCGGCAACCTGAAACGGTGAAAGAGCCACTTGGACCCGTTTCCCTCACAAAAAGAAAAAAATGGGAGCCGCAAAATGTGCGCCTGCGCACACATGCTCACGCGCACACATGCACATGTAACAGGGCTTGATTAAAGAGTGGAGCCTAAGGTGACACATGCACCAGCCCTGCCCCCGTCCAGCTCTGGTATGGACGGCTCTGCCATCCTGGCTTCTCCTCCCCTTGGAAAACATTGCTCTCCCCCCACCCTGCGCTCTCCCTCTTTTGCTGAAGTGGCGAGTGGGGGGCCTGCCTTGGGCACGGCGGAGCTGCTGGAGGCTGAAGGCACGGACCAGGCTATCTTCCATAGTGGCGGGACGGCGACCCCGGGAGCAACAGCTTGCTCATCTCTGCCGGCGCCGGCACCACGACTGCGGAGCCATCTGGTGGTGTTTACACGACCCTTCGTTTGTGTGACTGAGATAGGCAGCACCGCCCCGCCCCGCCCTCGTTTCCCTGGAGCAGAATTGGGACCACGCCAAAGGAGCCGGCTGAAAGTGAAAGTGGTGCCTTGGATTACCGTCCGAGGATGGCACTTCGGAGGAAGGCCGCAGCACGGCACCCTTGCTGGAGAACTAGAGTCAGCCCCACTAACTAACATGTGAACCCTACGCTAAGAAGGGCCCTGCCTAAACTGAGCTCAATCGGACAGGAAAGGTCCAAAGGCTTCTGTGAAGTCAGCTCGGTCATTGGGATCACACGGTTGTGTGGTCTTGGCGCCCCCCCCAAGGTATTAATTCAGCAACCAGGCAGCAGTTGGCTTGCGATAGGTTGGGCAAAACAGGTGGATAGGATTGCAGCCAACGATAGTAGGACATTAGAGCCGCCAACTCTGGTCTCTACCCAGGCGAGTGGGCAAGCGAAACCCTGAAACCTTTTGTGTTCGTTTGCAAAGAGAAGACGCTGGTGGTGCACGGTCCGGACTGTCGGCGTTGCCATGGGACCACCCCCTGTGGTGCCAGCTAATGCGGCATGCTTCTCTTTGCAAACAAACGCAAAAGGTTTCGGGGTTTCACTCGCCCACCTGCCTGGGTGGAGACTCTGTGCCTCCCCTTCTCCTGTGGCCAGGGAAAGAGGGCCGATCCCGAGCCTGTCCTGGAGGACTTTTTAGGCCCCAGATGCCCCCACTCCCCCCTTTGTCAGCCCAGGCACTGCGGCTCCGTAGCAGGAGGGAACCCTCCGGACCTTTGGTACTCCTGGCTTGCCAACAAGACTTGCAAACTTGGCCAGGGAAACAGCACCTTTTGGGGCAGGGGCTCCGAGCAATTGCACGTTTTGGGGAAGGAGCACAGAGGCCTGCAAGCAGGCAGGCAGGCAGACACTGGGCAGCACGAACTGAGCGGCAGCAGGAGGAACATGGGGCCTTGGCTTGTTGCTTATCAAGACCGTGCTCAGTTCGTGCTGCCCAGTGTCTCTTGTTCCGCCACCACTCAAGCCCCTTTTTTGCCGCTGGAAGCATGTCACATTAGCTAGCAGCACAGGGGGTGGTCCCACGGCAACGCTGACAGTCTGGGCCATGTGCCACCAGCATCTCCAGTCCCGAGCCACGAGCCACAGGAAATATCCAGGCCCAAGTTGTCCGCTGGAAGGACACCCCGCCCACGGCAGCACTGCCAAACTGCCTTCTATGCCGCTGGTGTCCCCGGGCTGGAGCAGTGAAAGCCGGTCCAGCTGGTCGTCGGGGTGCGGAACTGGGCCGTGGATGGCAGGCCTTGCTCACCGGCAATTCTGGAGCTTTCCACGCTGACCGATAGGTCTTCCGTGGTGCTCCGCTTGGACTGCCGGCTTCTGGCTGCGGGGCTGCCTCTCTCTGGAGCTGTCTTTCCCCCCTCCCATCTATGTCAAGCCCACGGGGCTTGATAGGCAGACAGCATCCCACAAACCAAAGAAGTTGAACCAATCAATTCAAACTTCTTTTGTGAGAAGTTTGAATTGATTGGTTCAACTTTTTTAGTTCCATTTTTTTTTGGCACTGCACATGGCTGGGAGCCGCAGGAGATGGCTGAAAGAGCCGCATGCGGCTCCAGAGCCGTGGATTGCCAACCCGTGTTATAGGCAGAACCTTCAATTTCAATCCAATCAGAAACGTTTCTGTTGCGTCCTTGGCGGGAAAACAGACACGAGAAGCAGCTGGAGTTCTCAGTTTCTTTTATTCAGCGTTCAGCTTACAGGAAGATGGCTTCAGCTTCGCCCAAACGCCTCGCAGCCTCTTATATAGGCAACTCCCGGGTAATTGGGTTACTTTTCCCGCGCCAGCACCCGCGCATGCGCACGGCGCTGGCGACAGCCTGTCTGGTCCCGGGCAGCTTTGCACCTGCCCGGGACTGCCTGCAAACGCCCGAGCCGTTTGCAAAGGCTCGGGACATAACACCCCTTTCCCCCGGGCTAAAACTACTACCAACATACAACATTTATTTTATATGACATTTTGCTCCCCAGTGCTCCCACTGTTTACTGGCCTTTGCCTTGCCAGCAATGTTATGTAGTCTTCTAGGTACTTAGGAGATTTCTTTGCTCTCTGTGACCTTCTTAGCTGTGGGTTACTGGCATAAGTCCCCTGACTGGAGGGAGGCGTGAGCCTGTTCTCTCTATTGTGCCCTGGTGTCTTCCAAGGACTGTGCCCCGATGCCTGGCCTGCTTGCTTGCCCACCGGGCTCGTCAGGCCAGGGCTTCTGTTGCTTTGTGACCTGGTTGACCTACCTAGCTGTAGACCCTCAGGCCCCTTGAAGTGATAGCCACTGCTGGGCGTCTCTGTAGAACCTCCTAGGTCAGTCCAAGACCTGTCAGGAGGCTGTCCATTCCCTGAACCCCATTCTGTGCTCGGGCTCGTGTGGGTTTCTGTACTTTCCCAAAACTCAGGTGTTCCCTGATTTGTGCTAGGGTTGTTGTAGTCGGGACTTGGTTCCTCGACTAGCTCTGTGTATGTTTGACCCCCTGTAGGATTTGGGGTAAGGTCAGGCCAACTTTGGGGATTGTGTGCCAGCTCTCTTGCGGGGAATGATTTGTTGGGATGCCCCCGGGTATCCTCCGTGACTGGAGTGCTGTGTGACGTGTGTGGAACGTGAGTATGCCCCCGGGGTGACTCCCTGGCTGGAGTAGGCGTGGATGCCTGGTAGTTAGGTAAGCTCATGGAATTCTTGTTCGGAGCTCTCGCGGAACCCTGGGATGGGCCGTTTGTGGCTCCCTCAGTGGAGATGGGCAGTAACTCTTGCCCTTCCCTTTGCTCCAAAGGGTCCCCCTCCCCCCCTGGAAAAGACCCAGGAGTCTCAGCAGAAAAGTCTCGCCTAGAGCGAAGTTGGTCGATGTGCCGACGTAGGACACGACCGTTGTCCAGGGCAACCTCGTAGGAGAGAGGACCTGTGATCCTGGACACAGAAGCGGGGACCCATGTATGACCAGGCCCGTAATTGCGAGCCCAAACCGGGGCACCCACAAGTAGTTGTCTAGGTGCCCTAGGATGTGAGGTAGATGAAGGCAGTCTGTCCGGATGCAACCGGTCAAGTCTAGTAGTAAGTTGGCGCCCCCAACGAAGTTCAGCTGGACTTCTCCCTGTAGAAGTGGACGGTGTGGTGCGATAAGAAAGGAGAAAGTCAGCCAACCTGTGATGCCAGTCCCCGTAGGTGAGTCTCTTCAAGGCGTCCTTTGCGATGCGCACCATGCGTTCCGCCATACCGTTGGTGGACGGGTGAAAAGGCGCAGACGTGGCATGACGAATCAGGTTTGCCTGTAAGAAAGCTTGGAATTCGGAGGAGGTGAATTGAGGGCCGTTGTCGGACACAATGACATCTGGCAGCCCGTGTGCAGCAAAAATCCCCCTCAGTACCTGAATAGTCTTTGCAGTGGTGGTGGATGAGACAGGCACAACCTCAAGCCATTTTGAATGGCTGTCAACAAGGACCAAGAAGAACTGGCCCTGAAAGGGCCCAGCGTAGTCAATGTGCACCCTAGACCATGGGGACTGTGTTTCCTCCCATCTATGCACAGGAGCTTGGGGCATCTCTGGGCGAGATCGTTGGCACAGGTGGCATGCATGCACCTTAGCCTCAATATCTTTATCTAAAGCAGGCCACCACAAGTGGCTTCGTGCAAGAGCCTTCATACGGACAATGCCAGGATGACCCTCGTGGAGGGATTCTAAGACCCTAGTCCTCATTGAGGTGGGAATGACAACTCTGTTTCCCCAAAGCAGACAACCCTGAGAAAGGGACAGTTCGTTTCTTTTGGACCAGAAACTCTGAAACTCAGGACTAGGGCAGTGCTCAGGCCACCCGGACAGGACCCAGGAGCGAACACGTGAAAGTGTGTGATCTGTACCCGTTTCAGCGGTAACATCCCTGGCACTAAGAGGGAGCTCGGGCAAGGCTTGGATTGATAGAATGTTGACAGCTGGCGCGGGGTCAGCTTCTACTACTGGCAGAGGCAACCTACTGAGGCCATCAGCATGGCCCATTTCTTTCCCAGCTTGTGGAGTAATGAAAAATCATATGCAGCACGAAAAGAAAATAGACCACCTAAGCATTCTAGGGGAAATGATGTGGGAGTCTGCTTACGTGTGGTAAACAGTCCCAGCAGAGGCTTATGGTCAGTGAAGACCGTGAAATGCCTGCCATATAGAAAATCGTGGAATTTTTTAATTCCAGCAACAACAGCCAGAGCCTCCCTGTCTATCTGAGCGTAGTTGCGCTCGGCAGAAGACAGTGTTCTGGAGTAGTATGCAATAGGAACCTGAGTTCCATCAGACCTGAGGTGACTCAGGACAGCTCCAACCCCGTAGGGGGATGCATCACAAGCGATGCACACAGGAAGAGACTCGTTGAAATGTGCAAGAACACTGTTAGAAGTGAGCAAGGCCTTGACTTCTTTAAAGCAAGCCTCATGTGCTTGTGACCACAGCCACACAGCTTGTTTGTCTAGTAGCCTGTGAAGAGGCTCAGCTACACTAGCTTTATGTGGAAGAAAAGAATGGTAGAAATTCAGGAGGCCTAGGAAGGCCTGAAGTTCGGCCTTAGACTTTGGCCTGGGTGCTTGTAAAATAGCAGTTAGTTTGGATTCAGCAGGATGAATCCCAGCAGCATCAATTTTGAATCCCAGAAATTCAGTAGAAGGCACCCCGATCTTGCATTTGTCTTTTCTGAGCTTGAGGCCTGATTCCCTGAATCTTAACAGGACAGCCCTAAGTCTTTCAGCTAGAATGTGTGTGGAGTCTCCTGCAATCAAGACATCGTCAAAGTAGGGGCAGACCCCTGGTATACCTCGTAGTGTGTTTTCCATTACGCTTTGGAAAATCCCAGGAGCGACATTCACTCCAAACTGTAGCCTTTTTACTTTAAAGGCCCCCTGTGGGTCACAATGGGTTGAGCTATGGCAGCATCATCATCAACACAGGCAGCTGTTGATATGCTTGAGCTAGGTCAAGCTTTGCAAAAACACGCCCCCCCCTTGAGAGAGGCCAGGATGTGACTGACCACAGGAACAGGATAGGCATGTTGCTGCAATGCCTTATTGAGTGTGCATTTGTAATCAGCACAAATGCGAATGTCCCCATTTGCCTTTAGAGGCGTGACAATGGGGGTCTCCCACGGGCTGGAATCAACAGGTTCTAGGATTCCCTGTTGGATTAGTTTGTCTAGTTCAGTGTCAATCTTACTTTTTAAAGCAAAAGGGACCCTTCTTGCTTTAATCCTAATGGGAGTGACAGTGGGGTCTAGCTTTAAGGACACAGGTGGTCCTTTGAATGTGCCCAGCTGGGGGCTGAAAACATCTGCAAATTCTTTGCAGACTTCCTGTAGGTCGAGTGTTTGTAAGCTGTTGAGTCCTGTGGCGTGTATCCCCAGGGCCTCAAACCAATCGAGTCCTATGAGACTCGTTCGTTCACCCCCTACTACTAATAAGTCTAGTGGACCTTCAAAACTCTTGTATTGCACGTTAAGGGTGGCATCCCCCTTAACACACACTCTTGAGTTCTGAAAATCTGTTAATACAATATCAGAAGGCCTTAACTTGGCCTTAGACCCACTACTGGAACAAATCTTCCTTAATGTATGCAATGAAATGATGGACAGGGCAGACCCTGTGTCTAGTTCCATAGATAATGGAACCCCTTGTAGCTTCACGTTGAGTGACAGCTTTTTCTTCCTGGGCTTGTGTGTGCCTGTTCTACAGATGCTTCTTCGCGAAGCGCAAAACCCTACCCTATTCTGGCTGGGGAATCTGGTACCTTTCAGGCGTTCTTCTTGGGGTTGTGCCTTTCGTCGGCTCAGACACACAGCTGCAATATGCCCTTGTTTGCCGCATGCCCGGCTGGTAGCGGAGCGGAACTTGCAGTCGGTTCTCCTGTGGCGACCTCCACAGCCGATGCACTTGAGCAGAGCCGAAGAGCTTCCCTTCTGGTTCTCTTCCTTCGCGGGGTGTCGACGGTCGACTTCCTCGTCCGGATCCTCCTCGGAATTTCGTCGGACGTCTTCCTGGTGCACGGACGCACCCTCTGCACTGTTTCTGATCGGCCGCATGTTTTTGATGGCGCCGCCTGCTGCTTCTTCTGCGGTGACTTCCCTTAAGGCGTCTTGGCAGGATAATTCTTCCTTGGCAAAAAGTCTCTGTTGTAGCTCTCGATGCCTTAGCCCGCACACGAATCGGTCCCTCAGTCGTTCCTCGAGGTCCTTGAACTCGCAGGGCTTGGCGGCCTTCCGTAGCGCGGCGATGTATTCCTTGGCTGTTTCACTGGACCGTTGATCCCTCTGCTCGAAGGTGTGGCGCCATGAGATAACGGACACCTTTGGGTGGAAGTGCTCTTTCAGCAGCTTCTTCAGGTCTGCGTAGCTTACAGACTCTACTGGAACAGGTGCTACAAGATTTTCTGCGATTTCGAAGGCGTCTTGGCCGCAAACGCAAAGCAGGGTGGCCGCCTTCAAGCTATCTTCCCTCACTTGATTTTCCTTGAAGTAGTTCTCCATTCTGGATACGTAGGACTCCCACCGCTCTGGATGTGAGACGTCGAATTCCGAAAGCCTTCCGATTTTCGCCATCTTCGGATCTTCAGGAGACGGGTCTATCAGCCAGCCGACCCCCGAATGCGCACCGGATTGGCGGGTAGCTGCCGAGTCGACGCCGTTCCTCTTCCGCCGCTCAGGACTCCTCGGGTAAGCTTACACTTCTTCCTTTCCAGGTAGTGCAAGGCATCCCACCTTCGTCGCCAGTGTTGCGTCCTTGGCGGGAAAACATACACGAGAAGCAGCTGGAGTTCTCAGGTTCTTTTATTCAGCGTTCAGCTTACAGGAAGATGGCTTCAGCTCAGCCCAAACGCCTCACAGCCTCTTATATAGGCAACTCCCGTGTAAATGGGTTACTTTTCCCGCGCCAGCACCCGCGCATGCGCACGGCGCTGGCGACAGCCTGTCTGGTCCCGGGCAGCTTTGCACCTGCCCGGGACTGCCTGCAAACGCCCGAGCCGTTTGCAAAGGCTCGGGACATAACAGTTTCTACCAATGTATCAATGGAGAAACTGCAGTGAAACTGACAAAGAAGAAATAGTGCAATTCTGGGAGCAGATATGGGATAACCCAAAAAGATACCATAAGGACACAGCTTGGTTAAAAGAGGTGGATAACAATAACGAAAGATCCAGCAAAAGGGGCAGCACCAGGCAACTACAGGCCAATTACTTGCTTACCAGCAACATTCAAATTGCTAACTGGTATGATAGCTGATGCAGTTCAACAGATTTCTGGTTGAAAACAATCTTTTTCCACTTGAGCACAAAGGAAACTGGCCCAACAGCAGAGGAAGAAAAGATCAACTCCTAATAGACAAAATGATTTTGGAAAACTGCAAGAGAAAGAAGACCAACCTGAATATAGCATGGATTGACTACAAAAAGGCATTCAACCAGTGGTGGGATTCAGATAGGTGAATTCTCTGTGTGGATGCCACTTCCGGAAGTCCATTCTGAGCCTAGGCAACAAAAAATTAGCTAACGGTTCTGCTGAACTGGTGCGAACCAGCTGAATGCCACCACTGCATTCAACTCTCTGCCATGCCACATGATTGGATAATCAAGCACCTAGAAATAACAGGTGTCAGTAGAAGCATCAAGCACTTTGTGCAAAGACTGATGGCACAATGGAACACACAGTTGCAGGGAGAGGTTAATATCAAGAGAGGAATATTTTAAGGAGATTCACTGTCACAGCTACTACTTGTGATTGCACTGATTCCTCTGACAACAGTATTGGATAACTCAGACCATGGCTATCAAACATCAAAAACATCTGCCAGACTATCCCACCTCTGAAGCTGTATGGAAAAACTCCATCTGAAATAGAATCGCTGCTCAACACTGTCCATATATATATAGCCAAGATATTGTAGTGGAGTTTGGATTGGACAAATGTGCCACATTCACTATCAAACAAGGAAAAATAGTGAAAACTGAAGGAATCAAGATGTCCCACATAAATAACATTAAGAGTCTGGATGAACATGATTACTACAAATACTGGGTATCTTTGAAGCTGACAACATCAAGTACAGTGAAGTCAAGAAAAAGATTAGAAGTGAATACATCAAGAGAGTGAAGAAGATCCTAAAGGGCAAACTCAGTGGAGGAAATACCATAAATGCAATCTACACCTGGGCAATTCCAGTCATTAGATACACAGCTGGAATAGTGGATTGAATTCAAGCAGAACCTAAAAGCAATGGATAGGAAGACCAGAAAAATAATGACAATGAATCATGCCCTTCATCCACTCAGTGACATTGTCAGACTCTACTTACCAAGGCAAATAGGTGGGCGTGGACTGTTGCAAGTATATCAGATGGTTGAAGAAGAAAAAAGGGCTTTGGAAGAATATCTAAAGGAGGTTAATTGTCTCACTATTAGGAAGTTTCTCCTTAATTCCAGGTTGCTTCTCTCTTTGATTAGATTCCATCCATTGTTTTTTTGTCTTGCCTTTTGGTGCTTTGGAAAATAAGTTGACCCCCCTCTTCTTTTGGCAGCCCCTCATATAATTGCCATAGTTGTTATACAAATCACTGCATTAATAAGTGAGTCTTATTATTAAGTGAATTGAGCTTCCTCTACTGACTTTGCTTATTGAAAATCAGCTGGGAAGATTGCAAATGGTGATTATGTAAGTAGTAAGTAAGTAGTAAAGCAAGCAGTAATGGGGAAACTCCCAAGATGGAGGGTGGCCAGGGTGTGTGTGGATGGGGGAGTGGATTGGGATTGGCAGATTTCAAGAGTCTACGAGGAGCTGACCAGGGTTTGGATTAGCAGCCCTGCTCCTCCTCACAATCTTTTATGAACAAAAGTTCAGAATCTAACTTTTGATATAGCTGCTCAGTCATAGCAGCCAACGTTCAATATCACTAGAATATCTTTTGGGAAGAGGGTAGATGAAATCTCTAGTGATTTTGAACTTTGAACTCTAGAGATATTGAACTTTGGCTGCTATGACTGAGCAGCCATATGACAAGCTAGATCCTGAACGGTCAGTGAATTGCGCAGATGGTGTCCAAATGAAATCACAGACACTGACATGTACTTGCAGTTTTATATAAAATGTATTTAACAACTATCTAATCTGCAAACAAGAGAGTCAGGCAAACAGAAGCATCATGAGGTAAATCACAGAGCACACAGGGCACACAGAAGAAAAAGGTGAGGAAAAAGGGGAAACTCCCCCCCAAACCCACAGCAACCAATCACAGCACAGGTAGCCTCATGTAGGAGCCAGGACTCTTCAACCAATCAACCACAACTTTGTTCTGGCTCACTGCACAACTGCACTGCTCCAGTTACTCAATTTAAATATCTTAACATGAACTAATGTTGTGAATCTATTACATGTTTGTAAATGTATTATGAATGGTCCCTTTAAGGAATCTGTTGGTATAGGCGAGGGAGACAGTGAACAAGCTTCCGCAGAGCTTCTCAACCTCAGGCACTTTAAAAAGTGTGGACTTCAATTCCCAGAATTCCTCAGCTAACCATGCTGGCTAGGGGAGTTCTGGGAGTTGAAGTCCACATGTGCTAAAGTTGCTGAGGTTGAAAAACACCTCACCAGACACTGATATTCCAGCCCATTGAGTCAGTACAGGCATTCCTTGGTAGTAACTTCTTGTGGTTTTACGTTAAGGCATCTCACGACTGGATTTGAAGTTATGACTGGCTCTTTTATGATGATTGTTAAGCAGATGTGGCAGTCGTTAAGTGAATCCATTTTCCCTAATCCACGTTGTTTGCCAGAATTTAGCAACAACATTGCAAAGCATATTCATATGACTGTGGGAAATCGCAAATGGTAGTAAAAGTGAGCCGGTTATCAAGCACCAAATACTACCACATAACTAAATGGTACGCCCGTGTATTTCTCTCTCTCTCTCTCTCGGTGTGTGTGTGTGTGTGTGTGTGTGTGTGTTTATGAGTGTGTGTTTGTGTGCATGTGTGCGGCCATCATAACTCCAAAAATGAGTCGTACGTACCTCTGGGGAAGCTCATTGTAACTTCCAATGTTTGTTAAGTGACTGGTCATAACTTGAGGACTACCCATATTGTCCTTCTTGAAGCTATATTACTACATATTTTGTACCAGTTGTAGATCAGTGCAATAATTAATACGAAGAAAGTAGCAAAGCAAAGTTCTTCAACTTAGGATGGAGACTTGGACCCTTTCTTATTGTATTTAAAAGCCTTAATAAACCTTCCTGCCAAGTCTCCAACCAGCAGGGGGCACTAACGTCCCCTTTGAGAGTCTCCCTTGGGTGGAGTTTCTCAGATCAAGACGAGTCTCTTTGGAAAATCAGCATCCTTTTCTTCCTCCATAGGAATCCTTCGGGTTTGCTGACCACCGAGGCTGGGTGGCCGCTCTATAATGCCACGGAGCAGAATTTCTTCCTTCTGAATACTGAGTCATCCAAGGAAGTGGAGAAAGAGCCTGATCACGATTGTGGTTTTTTAAAGAGGCATTTTTCAAAGGCTGAAGACCCACGTAAGTTTGGCTATTAGTCCTGTCTTTGGAGGGGAGTGCTTGGTTGATGAAAAAGATATTTCTAAACATCATATTTATATTCAATTTTACAAGTCAAATTTAAAGACCACCCAATTCACTCACAGAGCTATCTCTGAAAATCTTTTTTTTAGGGGGGCAATTTTTACAGGGGCTGGATTTTTTTTTTATGTTGTACTGGGCAATGTGTTGTAATGCTACCACACGTAGAATAGCCCAAAGTACACATTCTGCTAGAACAGCGGTTCTCAACCTGTGGGTCGGGACCCCATTTGGGGTCGAACGACCATTTCACGGGGGTCGCCAAACAACACAGTCCGCCATTTTTTCCCCCCTTTTCCTTAGCTGTGCTAATCCTTTTATTCCATGGGCTTTTGAAAGCCCATAGAATAGACTCTCTTGAATAGAGTCTAATTCTATGGGCTTTCAAAAGCCAATAGGAATTGTCCAGGCTGTCTCTGCCCTGCTGAGCCCACCAAAAATCCCATTCTGCAAATGGTGCTGCAAGTTGTCTGCAGCAAAGGCGAGCTGTCTGGAAGTTTCCACCCCTCCCTGCTGAGCAACTACTAAAAATGTAAGTAAAAGAGGGCCAGGGGTGGGAGGTGGGAGGCTGGTGGGCGCAGGGAGGGTTGCTGGCGCGCATGGGGCCCGGCGGGTGCCTTACCTCCCTTGGGCTGGGCCAGCTGGTGGCCTAGCTGGTGGTCGGCCTGCGCCGTCTCTGCCGCTTGCCAGCTACACCTCGGCTGGCACAGGAGGTAGCACCATGCATGTGCGGTGCTCCCGGGCAGGGAAAGTCCTCAACTTACGACTGGTTGGATAGTCCTCGACTTACGACCGGTTGGGTAGTCCTCGCCTTACAACCATTCGCGGCATTAAAAAGGTTGAGAACCACTGTGCTAGACAGAAGTTCCTTGAGTGTGGGCTCCAGCAAGAGTCCGAAAGATCGGAAGACTAAATCCCTGATCCTGGTGAAAGCCCCAGATTGGATCCTTAGATGGACTTTTAAGTTTAAGATTAAGGCACAAGGTTAGACATCAGGAAATTGTGAGTTGTAGTCCTGCCTTAACCATGAAAGCCAGATGGGTAATTTTGGAGCAGTCACTCTCCCTCAGCCGAACTCACTTCCCAAGATTGTTGTTGTTGGGAAAGAAGAAAGTTGTATTGGATATGTTCTCCACCTTGAATTATTTGTAAAAATAATAAAGGCAGGATATAAACAATAAATAAATTAAATCTGTTATTATACCTTACTACAAAGAATATCCTGGAATCTCTGCTTTGCTTGTTCCTTGAATTGGTCTAATATGAACAGCTTCCACTTAGGTTAAACCCCTTTGAAGATGACTTCCAATCTTAAAGGCACCATTTGAAGACCTGCTGTAGCTACAATTTTGTTGGCTTCAGAATAGCAATTATGTGTTTATTTCTTTCAGGAACCAATCAAGACTTTTCTTAAAAGCCTAGGGGAAATGATGACAAGTTGTGCCAGAGAACCTTCCAGAAGGATCCATCGTTCTTTTATGTGGGAACTTGGAAGAAGAATAAGGAGCCAACTAAAATAGACATAATCTGTGCTGTAAAAATAATAAACTATTACGAGTAATTTGCTATCTCTTAATAAATAACCTCTTTTAATACATACTTTCTGAATTCTTTGGATAAAAATCCTGTTATCCTCACAACAGTGTAAAAGTGCAATATAGAAAAACAAAATAAAGCAAACAGAATTTCTGACTGCCAAAGTTTGCTATAACCTAATGAATTGCAAGTCTTTTTCTCATGCTGCTGAGCTCCTTAAAGCTAAATGGCCAGATTTAGTAGTCTGGGTATTACAATCCAATTTATTCTACTATATACTGATATGGAGAAACCAGTTTAGGCAAGATGCCTAAAGCAGCATATGAGCCATTTAGTTAGAGATGTTTTCCCATGTGCTATAAAAAGATTTTCAATCTCAGGTTTTAGCAGTTACTGGAATCCATGTGTCCTGATTTCGAAAGATCCAAATCCACCTGTTGCCCAATCAGCAGAAGTTCATAGCTTTAATAGTGGGTTCTTCAAAGATTTCCCCATCAACTACTTCCTGAAACCACTTCCATTACCTTCCCTTACCCCAAACTCCCAATGTTTCTCTTGAAAGTTATTTGGGGAAGATCTATCTCCACTCCTTATGCTCTCAATCTGAATTCCATTGATAAAACTGTCAAATATAATAAAAGACGCAGTTGATAGAATGGCCCAAGGAGAAGGCTGAACATACTGCTACTGAAAAGTCTCATGTATCAAATGTTTAAAAAGATAGAAATGACTACATGAATGAATTGCTGGAAGAATGGATGAGCAGGATAGGTTAAAATCTTCCTTTTAACAAAATGATAGAATGGTATAAAAAGTTAAGGAAGAGAATAAATAACTGGATAAAGTAACTGCCAGGAGAAGAAACATGAATATATCATGAGTGAGAGAAGGAAGAAATGGATGATGAAGTACAAAATCAGATTGTCACAATTTATTCACAAGTGATATTGCCATCTCTATTTTGATTAGAATAATGATTCTGCCAATCCTTCTATAGTAGTGGCAGGAGACTTTGCTATCTACATAGGGAATTCCCTAAACTAAATTGCCTATGACTTTTTAAATTAAAAAATAGTCTATATCCCTCACAATAAAAGTTTTCTTTTGAAGAAGAGTTACATTACTTAGATTGTACCCTCACGAAGGTTTATGCCTTATACCAGGGGTCCCCAATCTGTGGGCGGCCACCCGCTACCAGTGCATGGCCTATTTGCAACTGGGCTGCATGAATGGCTGGCTGATGCAACCCCATTGATGCAAGTGTCGCAGGTGCTCGGGGCCCCGCTTGCGTGAGTGTCACGGGCACTTTTGGCCTCACTCGCGCGAGTGTCACAGGTACTTGGGCTTCACTCATGTAAGTAATGGATGCTTCTGCGTGCGCACCTGCCCACGCCTGCCCCTCCCACAAAACCATCCCCTCTTTCCCCCCTCCCCCCTCCAGGCCGCCAACCCGGGAAGGTTGGGGAACTCCGCCTTATACTAAAATTTGTTAATCTGCAAAGATTCCTTCTGATTTTTGCCTACCTAAAACGGACCTCCGGAAGTGGTATCCATGCACTTCCGGTGGTCCGTTCTAGGCCTGGGAGGCCTCCGAGGCCTAGACTGGACTTCCAGAATCCATCCAGTTCTCCGAATTCAGGTAAATTTAGCTACCGGTTCTCCTGAACCGGTGCAAACCGGCTGAATCCCACCACTGCGTCCCAGGAATGTTTCACGGGGCCTGACACTTCTGACAAGCAGTTAATGGGAAAGGCTGAATTCATTTAACAATCGTATGATTCATTTAACAAATGCAGTGATTAACTTAACATCCATGACAAAAAAGCTCATTAAAATCGGACGCGACTCACTTAACAATTGCTCAGCAATGGAAATTTTGACCCCAGTTGTGGTTGTAAGTTGAGGACTACCTATATTGTGAAGGTAGTTCTGGTTTGAAAACAACACTTTTTTGTTTCAGCTAGAAGATATGGACGTGGGGTATATTTGCATTAGGCTGGGCATAGGCAGAGGATGATATCATCTATCTCTACATTCAGGAAGCACATTCTGCTTTTCCTTTTATACTAGTGAGTCTGTAATCAGAAAGTGCACATCTGCCCAATGCCTCTTCATTTCCTTGTATCCTTCCAAACCATTCTTGCTTCCACCCTGTGGGATCCATTTCTTCAACCGCTGCTTTTTGCTCTTTAAACTCTCTCTTTTCCAGAATCCTGCCAGTTTTGTTCAACCAGTTTTGTTCCTTGGTCTTCCTCTCAAAGCATTCTCTGCTCTTTTATATATTTGCTTTGCAATTTGATCCTCATTCATGTGACCACAGCATGACACGTTTTAAGTGTTAAAACTTTGCTAAGCAGTGCAAGAATAAACCCTGTTGCATCAATCACATTTCTAATTTATGTTTTTATGTAACAAAAAGGTTTTTTTTAAACATAATTAAACACAACTTAGAATTCCATAGAAGCCAAAATGCACATTGGTGAATGATCAGAGAATGTTTACAGAAGGAATTGAAGGTTAGTAAATAGACTTGAACTTTTGGACAGAGCAGAATTTGATTAGGGCAGGTTGATTGTGAAAGTAGGACAAAATTTCATTCTTTATAGAAAAAAATGCAGAATTACAACTACTGTAGGTTGTAAGAAAATCAGAGTCAGATCTTTGAATTTGCTGGTTCTAAAACTCTCATAGACACCATCACCTTTAGGGTGATTAAGATGTACAGGTAATCCTTGACTTACAACCATTTGTTCAGTGACCATTCAGAATTACTGTCAACTTCTGAAATGAATGTGGCTGAAGCCATCTTTGTCATTCTCAGTTGTCACACAGGTTGGGAGGAGGGGGGGGAGGGAAGAAACCAAAAGTATTGTTAGACTAAACATGGAGTGATCCCAGGGGAACCAAGGTCATTCTCACAGGAGCTGGAAAGTGGAGAGAAGAAGTGTTATGGAACCCGTCAATTGCCCTCATTGGGTAGCGTGATCAATAGCATAGTAGGGGGAGGGAAGTGTTACATTTAATTACATTGAATCCCCTAAGAGGAATTTTAGAGTTGGTTTCACTTTTCACCATGCCGATATTATGTATCCAATAAACATGTTCTTTGAGGAAACTTCAAGCCTCAGAATCTGATTTGTTTGGGTCCATTAGTTGGAACCCCAACAGTTACAACAGCACTGGAAAAAGTGACTTATGACCATTTTTCCACTTACAACCGTTGTAGCATCCCCATGGTCATGTGATCAAAATTCGGACGCTTGGCAACTGGTTCATATTAATGACGGCTGCTGTGTCCAGGGATCATGGGATCACCTTTGGTGACCTTCTGACAAGCAAAGGCAATAGGGGAGCCGTGTTCACCTAACAACCGTGTTGCTAACTTAATAACTGAAGTGATTCACTTAACAACTGTGACAAGAAAGGTTGTAGAAGGGGGCATGTCCAGCTAGCCATAACAACACTGGACTCAGCATGAGAAACAAGGTTTTTGTAACCAGAGCTGATAAGAAATTGGCGGGCTGGAGAATGGGAGAGCGAGCTGGGCTTCAAGCTAATTGGGGAATGTGATTTATGACAGTTAATTGGAGGAGGGAATTGTGCTTTGATACTATGTGCTCAAAGGAGGGGAATTTAGTTTTTTGCTTCGATTATACCATTTCGGACAAATGGCTGTCCAGTCTCTTCTTAAAAACTTCTAGTGTTGGAGCATTCACTGCTTCTGGAGGCAGGTAGTTCCACTGGTTAATTGTTCTAACTGTCAGGAAGTTTCTCCTTAGTTCTAGGTTGCTTCTCTCTTTGGTTAGTTTCCACCCATTGCTTCTTGTCCTGCCTTCAGGTGTTTTGGAGAATAGCTTGACTCCTTCTTCTTTGTGGTAGCCCCTGAGATACTGGAACACTGCTATCATGTCCCCCTTTGTCCCTCTCTTTATTAGACTAGACATACCCAATTCCAGCAACCATTCTTTAGCCTTCAGTCCCCTAATCATCTTTGTTGTTCTTCTCTGCACTCTTTCTAGAGTCTCAACATCTTTTCTACATTGTGGTGACCAAAACTGGATGCAGTATTCCAAGTGTGGCCTTACCAAGGCATTGTAAAGTGGTATTAATACCACTTGGTATTAGATTCTTTAAGGTAAACAATGCCTCAAAGTTCTTTGAAGAATTTCATCTGTCAGAACCATGACATCTCACTTAACAACTTTCTTATTTAGTGACAGAAACTTTGGGTTCCACTGTGGTCATAAATCAAGCCCTACCTAGGACCTCCTACTTGGATTGTCTTTCAAAGATGATGTAGAAAACATCCACTTCTATTTTTGTGGGGATTGGGTGCCCTGATTTGTTTGTACTGGGCTGCTTTCCATCCAACATCTGGTCTTGGTGATTTACTAACTTTGGGAATCAGCAGCCTGGCTTGTTAGGGGAGCGGCTTGCTCTGATACACACCACACACATGCAGCTTGAAGGGGAGGAGAGCAAGCAAAAGAGAAGGAAGGGGGAGAAGAGGAGGCAACAGGTTCTTTCCCTGACACACACTCTGGCAAGAGAGCACCAAGGAGCAAAGGCGAGGACAGTCTTAGTTTCCTGGACGTACAGACCATCATCAGCAAATATCCAGTCCCAGCTAGTGCCGATGAGAAAGCAGGTAGGATACGACAAAAATGAGCATGTTCTAATTACTCACAGGTTGGGATTGAAGTTAGGAAAGCAGTTTGGGAAATGAAGGCAGAGAAAGAAAGGTGGTGTTATTCTTCTATATTTGTGTTTGGCTCACCTTTTCATTAGGCAGGTAGGCTATCTCCTCAGACAGCAAGGATTTGGGCAGGTGTGAGGCAGCAAGGGCAACCATCTGGCTAATTGCTTCTGGTGAACCACGTGATCTCTAAATGGTTATGCTGTCAAATGAATCTTGCTACATGTAGCAAAAAAGAACACCTGGTAAGAAGACCACTTACCTGGAACATTTCCTTGTTTGGATAGTGAAGAACAGAAAGACACATAATCTCTTTGAGCTTATGGGTGCAAATTAATGGGCAATATTAGTGCATGAAGAGCCAGCAGAATACAGGTAGCCCTCAGCTTACGACCACAATTTCCATGGCTTAAGCAGACAGTTGCTTACTGAGTTCTGCTCCATTTTATGACATTTCTGCCACAGCTGTTAAGTGAATCACTACAGTTGTTCACTTAGGAACACAGTTGTTAAGTGAATCCGGCTTCCCCATTGACTTTGTTTGTCAGAAGGTCACACAAGGTGATTCCGTGACCCTGGGACACTGCAACCATCATAAATATATGCCAGTGGCCAAGTGGCTGAATTCTGATCATGTGACCATGGAGATGCTGCAATGGTTGTAAGTGTGAATAATCATCATAAGTTACTTTTCAGTGCTGTTGTAAGTGCAAACGATCACTAAATGAATGGTTGAAAGTCAAGGACTACCTGTATCCCCTTTATATTGATTTCCCCTGGCATTACTGAAATATCTGGATCTTCCAGAAAGCTTGCATTATGTTTACACAGTAGGATGGAATAGGACAGGGGTAGGCAACCTTGGCTCTTTTATGACTCGTGGACTTCAGCTCCCAGAATTCTTGAGCCAGCATGGCTCAGCTTGGAAACCTCTCCCATTCCCCTCAGCATGGCTGGCTCAGGAATTCTGGGAATTGAAGTCCACCAGTCATAAAAGAGCCAAGGTTGCCTACCCCTGGAATAGGAGGAGAGAAAAGAAACCTCTAGCAAGTTCTGTGAAAGAAATTTTCATCTGGCCTTGAACTTGCCCATGATCAGATACAAGATGGGAAAGACTTGTATAGAGGTAAATGATAACAAGGGACGAAGAAATGATCCAGCGATCTATAATCACAGCAGGAATCTCCTTTTATTTATGTTATTTATTAATTTTTTATGCCACCCATCTCCCTTACAAAGTGACCCTGGGCAGTGTAATTTTATTGGGACAGACATTTACCCTTGACAGAAGCAAAGTATGGGTTTTGAAATGCTACCAGAGCAGGATAGATTGAGAAAAAGTGGAAGCAGGAATTAATAAGAGGAAGGACCTAGATCATTAAGCAATCAGTCATATTTATTTGCCAAGAGTTGGACACAATAGAATGGATAACATCATCGCCATCACTTTATTTGTCAGAGTTTATACAGTATTTGCCACCGAGACTAATTGACTTGATTGAATGTTGGCAGGTTGAAAATGTCAAGTGGAAAATTGGCCTTCTTGTGTCCTTGATAAGCTAATCTTTACACTGCCATCGTCAAAGAACCTTTTGTTTTCTTCATTCCCCAACTCTTGCTGATATTTGAGTTTTTTTGAACTTGAGCCATGATCCTCTCTCTCTCCCCCCATTCTCTCACTCTGGTTGCAAGTTCACAATATCTCAGAATTTTATTGATTGATTTGCTTGATTTATATAGCCCCTCATTTCACTTTATGTGACTCTAGGCATCTTACAATCGTATAAATAAAAAGACAAAATACATCATGGAAACACAAAATAAAAACACATTGCACCTGGACATCATCTAATCTCCCATTCATACAACCAGAAAATGCCCAGGACTCCAGGCTTGAGCATAATGTTTACAAGGTATCACAAAAGGCCAACAGGGATGGGGTCCATCTAATCTCTGGGGGATGGTGTTCAATAGGATGGATACCATTGTGGTTCCAGCCCAAGACTGGGTCCTTGACCAGGCAGTTGAAGCCCAATTGAACACACCAAGGTGGAGACTGAAAAAACACAACTTTGGTAATGAAATGTCTGCAAGAAAACCACCAAGCTCAGAGAGCACCAAGCATCTCACAACACAACTTCATTCTGCTCAAAAGGAAGACATAGTAATAGCAATAGCACTTAGACTTATTTACCACCTCATGTTTACAGAGCTTATCACCCCCAACAATCTGGGTCCTCATTTTACGAACCTCAGAAGGATGGAAGGCTGAGTCAATCTTGAGTCAGTCAGGATCGAACTCCTGGCAGTGGGCAGTCAGCCCACAATACTGCATTCTAATCAATGCACCACAATGGGGAGACATCTTTAAAAACTCATGTAACATCATTATTTACAGCCAAATCTTTTATACCCCTAAATCACAAAGCCCATAAACCCAGATGTCACCTTCTTGTGTGTTGTCCCCCTTTCCCTTTTATGGCTAAGACTCCTATTGCACTTATTTATTTATTAAATATGTTTGCTGCCCATGTCTCTGTGTACACCAGTGTTTCTCAACCTTGACAATTTTAAGGCATGTGGACTTCAACTCCCAGAATTCCACAGCCAGCAATGCTGGCTGTGGAATTCTGGAGGTTGAAGTCCACATGCCTTAAAATTGTCAAGGTTGAGAAACACTGGTGTACACACACACATATATATAGCTGCAAGTGTACGTAGGTTAGCCACAATTTTTCATAATATAACTGTCATTCTGGAAGTTCTTATGGTCTACTTTAGTAATACTTTAGCAATATTTGCAAGCCTGTGGGTTTACTTCCTCCTGCATGTCTTGTTCTAAAGTACACCAAGCAAGCCAGACTCTGACCTTGTTTAAGCTTTTGAGCTCAATATTCTGCTTTGCCAGATTATTTTGCAGATACAACTCTGTTCCTTTAGCATGTATTCAGCAAAGCTTCTTGATTAATAATATACATCCATGGTTGTGAATTGTTCTTAATTTACCTTTAGCAACAATGTAGAAAAGGCTCTCTTTCTATCTCTGCCAGTTGACTCTCCCTAGTTAGGAGTAACCAAATCAGGCCTTTCCTGCTAGATCAGATAGGCCAGAGAAACCATTTGGGAGAGATGGTCTCATAAGTAACTCAGTCTTAAGTAACCTCCTCACAACCAGTGCTCTGAATTGCCCCCAGAAGCACACAAGGAGCACACAAGAATTCCTGAGCTTGCAAACCAGTGGCATGGCACCAGTAATTGCATGCACCAGTTGAAGCTTCCAAATACTTTTTCCAGAACAGTCCCATGTTAAAGCATGTTGCAGTGGTCCAATCTGAAAATCAAAAGAGCACGAGTGATTGTGAGCAGGTCCAGGAATGGGTACATTTGACACACAGCCCCAAGTTATGCAAAGGTCCTTCTAGCAATGGCTATTGTCTGCTCTTCTCTGTCCAGGGTGACCTCCAGATTGTGCACTGGGTCAAAGCCACCCCATCCAGAAACAAAGATAGAAGGTCTCTGGAACCAAGAAACCCCAAAACTCCAGTGCACCTCAGTCTGGCTTGGGTTGAGCTGAATTGAATCAAAACCAAATTAAGCTTTCCAAACTATATATTAAAATGAATTGATGTATTCATATATTTAAACTTGGTTGCATTATACAGGAGGAGTTATATACAGTCAACTGTTTTGTGTTTCTGACTCTTTCAGATATAGCTACAATGCTTTGTTTCTTCTGGTCACATCTGGGCTTTTTCTTCTTCTTCTCATTGGTTTGCAAATGTGCTTCCAATAATGACACTCCGGTAGTGACCAGCAGTGGCCCCATTAAAGGCAAAACCGTCTCAACCAGAGCTGGTTCCGTGACTGCCTATCTGGGAATTCCCTACGCGGAACCTCCAGTCAAGAAACTCCGTTTCCAAAAGCCCATCCCACGTCAGCCATGGAGTGAAGTATTGGAGGCCACCAGTTTCGGCAACTCTTGTCCCCAGACCTATGTTCCTGGCCTTCCTGATAAAGACATATGGATTGCCAACACACCTCTTTCAGAGGACTGTCTCTTTCTTAACATCTGGGCACCCCACCCTCGAACGTCAACACCAGTGCCTGTCCTTGTCTGGATTCAAGGCATGGGCTTTATCACTGGCACAGCCTCACTAGATATCTATAATGGAGCAACCTTGTCTGCGACAGAGAAGGTCATAGTGGCTTCCATGAATTACCGCTTGGGGGCGCTAGGCTTTTTGTCCTTGCCACCCTATGCTCCAGGAAACGTAGGCTTGTGGGACCAACATTTGGCCCTGAAGTGGCTGAAGGAGAATATAGCAGTCTTCGGGGGTGATCCAGCTCAGTTGACTCTGGTTGGGCAAAGTGCAGGAGCAGCTTTGGTGGGTTGTCATCTCCTTTCTCCTCTGAGCCAGCCCCTTTTCGCTCGTGCGGTACTTCAGAGTGGCGTTCCCAATGCCATTTGGCCCTGGAAGACCCCCCAGGAGGCCCGCACAGATGCAATAATGCTCAGCAAAGAAGTGGGGTGCGCCAGAGATAATGACAGTGCTGTGGTGAGCTGCCTACAGGAGATAGGCATTGAACAGAAGAACTTCACTTCTCTGACCCTGATCAACTCATTGACCACTGATGGTGATTTCCTCCCAGGCGAAGTCCCAAATCTGCTGGACACTGCAATTCTTCAGGGAAAACCAGTTCTTACTGGGGTCACTGATGATGAAGGGTCTGCTTTTGTATTGCTTATGTATTCAAGCACAAAAACAAATGGAGGAATATTAACATGGGAGCAGCTTCTCCAAGGTGTGACAATAACTATGCGAAGAGGGACTAACAAAGAGGTTGCGCACACTGTTGCCCAGAAATTCAGTGAAGCTAACCATGGTCAATACCGTTTGGCATTTTCTCAGTATATGCGAGATTATTTCATGGTGTGTCCCTTGGTTGAACTTGCTGAGAAGATCAGAAAAGCTAGGAAGCCCGTGTATGTTTACTCCTTCAGTCACCACCCTTCTGGCTCTGGATGGCCTGAGTGGGTAGGGACGCCCCACGGAGCAGAGATACCTTATGTCTTTGGAACCATGGCGTCAGCAACAAACCGATCCATCACAAAGGCCGAGGAAGCATTGAGCCGTCAGACGATGAGATACTGGGCACAGTTTGCCAGAGGCGGGTAAGGAATTGAGCCCTCCAGCCTATAAAACAGTCCTTGCCTGTCCATTCATAAATGAGATTCTTGATTTTGGGCAGAGGAGCTGATTAACCTGAATGGTATGGGGGGTGGGTGGGATGGGGGAATTCATCTCTTACCATTTTTCCTGTTTCCATGCAATTGCAGAGAGTAATTCAGGTGTGGAGGCCTCATTCAGTAACATAAGGTTAGGGCAGGGGTAGACAACCTTGGCTCTTTTATGACTCGTGGACTTCAACTTCCAGAATTCCTGAGCCAGCATGGCTCAGCTTGGAAACCTCTCCTTTCCCCCTCAGCATGGCTGGCTCAGGAATTCTGGGAGTTGAAGTCCACGAGTCATAAAAGAGCCAAGGTTGCCTACCCCTGGGTTAGGGAAATGTTTTCTCAACAGTTGTCTGTTGCTGATATTTTCTATGGAGTGCCATTAATATTTTTCCCACTCTAGTGTTCCAGGCAGCACTCAGCAGCTGAGTCTTGCAACTATTATATTTCCCATAACTATTGCATTGTGAAAAGTTGAAATGGCAGCCACTTATTCCTGTGAGTCTGAAATCAGCAGTAAGCAACCAGAAGAACACGGGACTCCAGCAATGGGACACAGCACTCACTGCTTGATCAGGCAATGCACCGAGTGGTTCTTTTTGACCATCTCATTTGGGAATCGTTATTTTTCTTTCCCAATGGCCTGTCATGGGCAAACCTTATATACCAGGGGTTTCAAACTCGCCACATCATGTCACGCGACATATTGTGACTTTTCCTCCATTGCCAGAGCTGGGGTGTGTGTGTATGTGGTTTTGGTATGATGCATCCAACCCACAGGCTACCAGTTTGACACCCCTGCCTTGTACTAATGTTTGGAGGAATGATAACTAAAACTGGGAGTAAAAGCTGTGGTGAACAAGGCAGCTATGGTGCTCATACCTGATGATGGTTGGCAATAAAAGTACCAACTGTGTGAGCACCATCTTGCAATGAGAAGAAAGAAAGAAAGAAAGAAAGAAAGAAAGAAAGAAAGGGAAGAAAAGAAAAGAAAAGAAAAGAAGGAGGGAGGGAGGGAGGGCGGGAGGGAGGGAGGGAGGAAAGGAAGGCCCTTGACTTTTGAATCTAGTTATTTGATATCAATGGACTCCGGTGCCTATAATTCTTATAAACAAGGAGGAGATTATTTGTAATCCTACTATAATTTCTCAATTGCCTTTGTAGGACTCCGACAAGGCCAGAGACAGATGAGGTACAATGGCCCCTCTTTGACACCACAGAGCAGAACTTTTTTCACATCAGCACAGCAGCACCCCAACTCAAACAGCTGTCACCTGTCCCACTCTGTGATTTCCTGGCTACACTTCCTGCAAATGCCGTGCCATCATGTGAGTTGAGCTCTTTGGGGAAGTAAATCCTCTCACTCTAGAGCAGCATGGCAATGAGAAGGAGGAGGAGCATCCGGTTTGTGAGGATGCTGTAGGAAAAATGGCTAGAATATTATGGGTGAAGGAAACTGCCTAGTAACCAATATGGTGTAGCACTGTAGTGGATGAGTGCCGCTTTGAGACTGGGGAAGACCATGTTCAAGTCCGACATACTTGCTGAGGTCTCAGTTCCACCTATTTCACAAGATGGTGATTTTGAAGGTGAAATGACGGGAGATGCACTGTAGCTCCCAAAGGAGAGGTGAGGTAGAAGGATACAGGTGGCCCTCGACTTACGACCACAACGGGGTCAGAAGTTCTGTTTCTAAGCAAGAAGGTTGTTAATTGAATTGTGCTCGATTTTATGATCTTTTTTTTGCCACAGTTAAGAGAAATGCTGCAGTTATTCAGTGAATTGTGTGGTTTTTAAGGGAATCCAGCTTCCCCCATTGACTTTGCTTGTCGGAGGCCTTGCAGATTGCGGATGGTGATCACGGGACCCTGGATGCTGCAACTGTTGTAAATACTATGGGGCCAGTGACCAAGTCCCAAATTTTGTTCACGGGGTCGTGGGGATGTTGTGATGGTAATAAGCGTGAGAACCTGCTGTACACCACTTTTTTCAGTGCTGTTATAACTTTGAATAGTCTCTAAAGTAGGAGTGGAAAATGATGGCCCTTTTATGACTTGTGGACTTTCTGAGGGAATTCTGGGAGTTGAAGTTCACAAGTCATAAAGGGGCCATCGTTCCCCACCTTTGCTCTAAAGCAGTTTTTCTCAACCTTGACAATTTTAAGGCATGTGGACTTCAACTCCCAGAACTCCACAGCCAGCAATGCTAGCTGTGGAACTCTGGGAGTTGAAGTCCACATGCCTTAAAATTGTCAAGGTTGAGAAACATTGCTCTAAAGGAATGATTGTAAGTTGAGGACTACCTGTGATTATTGATTACTAGGAATAGCTATGACTAATGACGACTGCTTCATGAATATAGATTGCCACCAAATCTGGTGCATGGATGGCTACTTACCTCATCCATATTTTTTACTTTTTATCTCATGTAAGAGATGAAAATACTTTTGTATGAGTCAAATAGCACCTGGGAGCAGCTGGCAATAATGTAAAGATTAACCAGTCCTGTTAGCAAGTTTCTATGGATGTTTTTCAATTAAAAACAAGCAATTTGGTCAGTGAACGAAGCTACTCTATTATATGAAGTATTATTTGGGCCTGTGACTTTTTAAGTTAGTGTCTTACGCTTACCCCTTGCTTTTTTTCCATTGGCAGAGAAATCTCCAGAAGACCTCGATCATGAATTGGGAAGTTGAACCAGGAATATGGAATATGACATGTGAAACCAAGAATACAAATTAAATCAAGATATGAGCATTATTTAGCTGTTATATGAGAAGAACTAAAATCCTATGAAGGGGATGGGGAATGATTGGCTGAGCTTTAGTTCAACAAAAATCACTGAGTGAACCCAGTTTGCAACAGTGGCATATGTATCTCAGCCTATGGCAACTCCACTTCTTGCTCTGTCCCTTTAAGTAGTGTAATAGAATTGGAATAGACCAGGGGTCTTCAAACAGCATGCCTGGCTGAGGAATTCTGGGAGTTGAAGTCCACAAGTCATAAAAGGGCCAAGTTTGAAGACCCCTGGAATAGACTAAGTATATTTAGCTATAGGTGCAACTACATTTATCTGATTTTTAGAGGTATAATCATTGGGCTTTGGGCATCTTAAGGAATAACCCATATATCATTTCTTCATATGGAAGGAAACCCTAGTAGTTAGTCCGGATTCCAATTTCCTGGAAAAAAAACCCTATGTTATATATAGATATAGTCTCTTTAGAAAGAGGCCAATTAAAAATGGGAGGTGGTATGGGGAGTGTGAATACATATAAGTATGGCTGGATTGTGCATTTGGGTCAGCTTCACATCTAATGCAGACATTTAATAGCTCTAAAACTGTGGGCCACTAGTATGAATGGCATTGCACCCATCTTCTGCTAGAGGTCAGCTGGGCAATCCCATTTTTTCCATTACATCTTTTTTTTTTTTAAAAAAAAAAGTTTTATAAATTTTACAAAAAATAGAAGACAATACAAAAACAAAAAACAACATATACAAATAAAAAACAAACATTACCCAACAAGACCCCCCTTCCCCCACCCATACCCAACCCCCCCTTCCCCCCCCAGAGCTTCCCAGAGCAGAATATAGGCTTAATTAAAAAAGAATTGAAAAAAATTATATTTATAGAAAAAAAGAAAATATAAAATAGAATATATATATATATATGTAGAATTAAAAATTATGAAAAAGCTATATAATATTTTTTTATATCCAATTTGAATTGTATAAATTTTATCCATTTATCCCAAACAGCAAGAAATTTCTCTTGCGTTTGTCCCTTTAAGAAAGCCGAAATCTTTGCCATTTCCGCCAAATGAGACACTTTAAGAAACCATTCCTGCAATGTAGGCAAAGATTCCTTCTTCCAATATTGTCCTACTAACAGCCTCGCAGCTGTAATCAAATTTAACATCAATATAATTTCCTTTGTATCACAATCAATAGCTATACCTAACAAAAATAATTGCGGAGTAAATTTTACCCTCCTTTTAAAAATTCTCTGGATATTCCACCATATCTTAATCCAGAATGCTTTTATCTCTCTGCACGACCACCAAATATGATAATAAGTAGCGTCCATACAACCACATCTCCAACATTTAGGTTTTAAGTCAGGGTACATAAGAGACATTTTTTGTGGATCAAGGTGCCATCTATAAAACATTTTGTAAAAGTTCTCCCTTAAGTTCTGTGCTTGCGTAAATTTGACATTTCTCACCCAAATAATTTCCCAAGTGTCCAATGAGACTGGCTCACCAAAATTCTGCGCCCATTTAATCATACAATCCTTAATTAGTTCCGTTTCTGAGTCCAGTTCAACTAGAACCCCATAAATTCTCTTAATGTGGGTTTGTCTTTGATCCTTCACTTGCTTAATAAGATTTTCATCTTCTCTGAGAAAACCCACCTTACAATCCATCTTCCATCTATCTGCTAATTGCCTATATTGGAACCAAGAATAAATAATATTTTCTTGTGCTAACTCTTCCCGTGATTTTAACTGCCAGTTTTGTCCATCCCATCTAAGTAATTGTCTATAAGACACCATATCCATTTTAACCCCTCTTTTTATTCCTTCTATCGCATGCCAAGGTATAGCCCATAATGGTACTTTAAAATCACTTTTGTAATATTTTCTCCAAATCCTAAGTAGAGAAGTTCTTAAAATATGAGATTTAAAAACCCAATCCATTTTTTTATTAAATATTAAATAGGCATGCCACCCAAAGATTAAATTCCATCCCTCTAGATGGAGTATCTCGGAATTTGTCAAATTTACCCAGTCACTAACTAAGGTTAAAACCACCGCATCATAATATAATTTCAAATTCGGTACCTTGAGTCCTCCCCTCTCACGGAAATCTTGCATAATTTTACATCTTAATACTTTCCATATCATCATTACCATCATCATCATCATCATCATCATCATCAAGGCCATCAATAATAATCTTTTTTCAATCATATTTGTTTTTTCTCCCTTTTTTAGAATAGATTTTCTTTTTAGGCTCTTTCTACACTTGATTCTTTTAATCATTATCATTAAATAAAGTGCATATTAAAATTAAAAGGAAACTCTGTAGCATTATTTTTCTGTGAAATCTTTTAAAAGCTATATAGAAATCAAAAGGTTTATTAGTAGTCTACTAATTACAATATAATGGCAACAAAGACACATTACTTTATATATCATAATTTCTCTCTCAATAGTTAATAGGGGGGGGGTATTCTGTGAACAACCTGGACAATTTTGTCTATTGTTTTTTCACTGATTCTGTGATGGTTACAAATTGAATTAACTATCAGATCTTAACTATTCATGTATCTTTGCAAAAAAGGAACTTTGGGTAGATTTGTATTGTAAGTAAATTAAAGATCCTTGGTCATTTTATGGAACATTTAATGGTAATGAAATCCTTGCCTTCTATGCAATGAAAGTCAAGTTATTTCCTAGCTTTTCTCTCTGAAGGAATCTTAATTTGACCCAAATTACTGGAAAATTTGAACTATAGTCTGCCATGACACGTATGTACCAATCTTGGCATCTATCTAACTTTTCTACATTACCCTAAAACAATTGTAAGACTAAAAACTTACTAAGCAAACTACCATCTCTGAACTTTGATTTTATTTATCAAGAAGAGGTCCCAAACAAATATAGTAATTAGTTGTAGATGTAAAAAAGATGTTGAGGCTCTAGAAAGAGTACAGAGAAGAGCAACAAAGATGATTAGGGGACTGGAGGCTAAAACATATATAGAGCAGTTGCTGGAATTGGGTATGTCTAGTTTAATGAAGAGAAGGACGAGGAGGGACATGATAGCCGTGTTTCAATATCTCAGGGGCTGCCACAAAGAAGAGGGAATCAAGCTATTCTCCAAAGTGCCTGAAGGCAGGACAAGAAGCAATGGATGGAAACTAATCAAGGAGAGAAGCAACCTAGAACTAAGGAAAAATTTCCTGACAGTTAGAACAATTAAACAATGGAACAACCTGCCTCCAGAAGTGGTGAATGCTCCAACACTGGAAGTTTTTAAGAAGAGACTGGACAGCCATTTGTTCGAAATGGTATAAGGTTTCCTGCCTGAGCAGGAGGTTGGATTAGATGACCTCTAAGGTCTCTTCCAACTTTATTATTATTATTATTAATAATAATTTATTATTAATGATTATTATTATTATTATTATTACTATTATTATTATTAGAAGTACACCAGAAAAGGAAAAAGGTCCAAGATAAACAGGGCAAGTCTGAATATATAGGTGCTTAGTGACTGGATATGACTTCATTGACATTATTCATGTTTTGCAACTTTAGTTTCCTTTCTTTCTTTCTTTCTTTCTTTCTTTCTTTCTTTCTTTCTTTCTTTCTTTCTTTCTTTCTTTCTTTCTTTCTTTCTTTCTTTCCCACCTTTATTATTTTTATAAATAACTCAAGGCAACAAACACACATAATCCTCCTTTCTCCCCTATTTTTCCTATAGCAACAACCCTATGAGTTGCGTTGTGCTGAGAGAGAGAGTGATTGGCCCCAAAATTTCCCAGTAGCCTTTCATGCTTATGACAGGGTAGAATTCTGTCTCCTGCTTTCTATTGTGGTGCCCTAGCCATTAGACCAGGGGTAGGCAACCTTAGCTCTTTTATGACTGGTGGACTTCAACTCCCAGAATTCCTGAGCCAGCCATGCTGAGGGGAAAGGGAGAGGTTTCCAAGCTGAGCCGTGCTGGCTCAGAAATTCTGGGGGTTGAAGTCCATGAGTCATAAAAGAGCCAAGGTTGCCTACCCCTGCATTAGACCAAACTGGCTCTTTAGCCATTTTTATCGGACTTTTCCTCTTAAATTCAGTTTATACTGCTTTAGAGTGAGACAAATGTGAAGGCAAAGGGACAGATAAAGGACTAGGTATGGATTTGAATCATGTGGGAAAAAATGGCAAGTCAGCTAAACAACCAAAGATAGAACACTTTGCACAAAAAGGATCTGTAAACGAAATAAACTATTATTTCCAACAAATGTGGTGCCCTAGAATTAGAACTTCAAACAGATTTGGAAAAAGAACAGTAGTCAGATCTTTCCTTATCAGCCAAGGAGAAACTAAATGAGAGTTGAAATTCTTTTATGGACTCTCATTGTCTGTCACCATTGCAACTAATAATCCTTCGACTAGTCTGAGGTGAATTGAAAATAAATGTAAAGGTAAAATCCATGGGAAAACTCAACACTTTGTAGCAAAAGAAAGTCTGCTTACAACACAAACTGTTAGCTTGATATTTGAGCAGTTATCAGTCATAATGTCATGGTTCCGACAGATGAAACTCTTCAAAAGAACTTTGAGGCATTGTTTACCTTAAATAATCTTTTATTCGAGTAGCATAATATCAGCACTACATAATCGAAGCCAAAAACTGAATTCCTCTCCCCTGGGCACATAGTATCAAAGCACAATTCCCTCCTCCAATTAATAGTCATAAATCACATTCCCCAATTAGCTTAAAGCAGCGGGCTTCCTCTCCAGTTCTCCAGCCGCCAAATCTCTATCAGCTCAGGGCTCAATAACTTTGATTCTCACACTAAGTTTAATGTTGTTATGTCTAGCTAGACTCTCATTCACATCCCCCCCTCCCAGCATCATCTAACTCTAAAAGCGAAAGGGAAAAAGATGGTTACATTTCCATCTGTTGTCGATGCAAAACATCCAATGTTAGCAGTGTTGACACATAAAACACAAGATGATGAAGGGTGGTGTAGATGCTTATGCAGTATTCAAAAGCATGAAATGAGATTTTTTTTACTCTTACCAAGGATTAAATAACTGGTCCATTCAGCCCTCTAATCCCGGGCATGTGTGCAATTAAACAGCAAGCAATTAAAGAAAACAATTGACAAAATGCCCCAGCACTCAAATGTTTGTGTCACCTGTCCTACACCAAACAATCACCTTACGTCAGCTCGTTGCCTCCAAGACTGCCATCGGCTGTCCCCAGATTTGAAAAATCAGAGCTGAGGGAGTCAGCTAGCCAGTTTGGCGGCTCGAAATTTCTTTTGCTGAGCAAGACAGTTGTTTAAGTGAGTTTTGCTCCATTTTACGTCCTTTCTCGCCACAGCTGTGAAGTGAATCACTGCAATTTGCTAAGTTAGTAACAGGGTTGTTTAAATGAATCTGGATTCCCCATTGACTTTGCTTGTCAAAAGGGTCACAAAAAGTGATCCCATGACTCGGGGACACTGCAACTGTCACAAATACATGCCAGCTGCAAAGCATGCAAATCCTTATCACGTGTCCATGGGGACGCTGCAACAGTCACGAGTGTGAAAAATTGTCCCAAGTCACTTTTTTTCCATATAATTTTAAATGGTCACTAAATGAACGATTGTAAGTGGATGACTACTTCTAGAAATTTCTTCTGAGAAATTTCAGCTCAGCCCTGCTCACGGCTGAGTGGTGGGACTCAGCTGGTTCACACCACTTCAGCAGAACCGGTCGCTAATTTATTGTCGCCCAGGCCCAGAATGGACTTCCGGAAATGGTATCCACACAGAGAACCAGTTGTTCATATATCTGAATCCTACCACTGCATACAACCCTGGCCATTACTTTTGTTCCTTTCTTTTCTCCCTCCCTTTGAGAAAATTCTGAATGAATGTGTGAGAACTGAAAAGGGAAAGGAGGCAAGGGTACTCACGGGATGGGAGGTTTATTAGGAGCCATTTCAGGTAAGAGGCAGGCAGTAAACAGTACCAAAGGGCAGAAGGAGGAACAACAACGGGGAGCAAACGCCTCTCGGTTCTTCTCAGAGTTGTATTAAAAAAACAAGGCAGGCCCTGCAGGGACAGAGCTGCGCAGGTAAGACCTCAGAGAATGGCATCTATCTTCTTCTGGAAGGTGGAGACTGAACTGCTTATAGGCTGTTGCCATAGGATGCAGCACAAAGGAGGGTGAGGGTTACCCCAAGAATGGCACTGTTGCCCTAGGAAGAGATGGCATGAGAAGGATTTGCTGCAGTCTTATTTTCAGGTTTGTGTGCCCATTGGAAGTTTTAGAGTACCTTGGAGAAAGCAAAGGAAAATGTTTGGAGGGTGGGATGGAACGGGTGAGGAGACAGTGCTGCATGTGGGCTTATTCATGCATAGTTATCATAATTGGACTGTGTTGGCATCATTCTTGTGCTCCATATGAGGTTCGTTATGTGCCTGAAACCTCCTGGGACCTTCTGGAAAGAGATGGAAGAGATTCCACTGGTTGGATCACAGGCAGGGAAGGTGGATTATCTGGGAATTCGCTGACCAGTTAAACGATTACCTTTGTTACCCAGTTTTTTCTCCTCAGCCCAAAAATGTCCTGGTTGCCTTACAAAATTATTTCAGTATATCAATGAAAGCCAGGTCAAGCCAATTAAGCCTCTTCACAAGATGCAATTGTCATACTTATCCTCCTGCCTTCATAATGTTTGCCCCATATTTTTTTTTATTAAAAAGTTTTATAAAAATTACAATATAAACCAAAATCAACCCCCCCCAACCCCCCCTTCTCCCTCCCCCACTTCCCAGAGCTGAGTACAGGGTTACAAATATGATAATCATAATCTAACTAACATTAACCAACTATATAAATAACCAAGTCCATAATGCGCTTTAATTCCCCTTTATCATAAATACAAACAAATTGAAAATAAACATAATAATAATAAAATATAAACAAGTTGATATCCTAATTATTGAACAATACCATCTCCAAATTGTTAAACAATACTAATACTAATACTACTAATAATAATAATATCATAATAATACTCTAAAATTAACTCATAGGCTAAATGAAACTTTTTAGTCCCATATTTATTCTGAATATAATTTATACATCTTCTCCAAACCGAAATGTATCTTTCTTGTGAATGATCCTTCAAGTAAGCAGAAATCTTAGCCATTTCTGCTGTTTGCCCCATATTTTTGTCAGTAATTAAGGAAGAAAAAATGGTTGATGGGTACCATCCAGAAGATTCCTATATTCATAATTCAGAGCTTCTCTCCAGATGTCACAGTCATGAGGAAAAGGGACAGAGGCCAATTCTACTATGATACTTTTAGAATAGGGATGTCCAATCTTAGCAACTTTAAGACTTGTGGGCTTCAGCTCCCAGAATTCCCCAGCCAGCCATGCTGGCTGGGGAATTCTGGGAACTGAAGTCCACAAGTCTTAAAATTAGAGGGGTTGGACACCCTTGCTTTAGAACAGAATACAGCTGGAAGGGACCTTGGAGGTCTTCTAGTCCAGCCCCCTGCTCAAGCAGGAGGACCTATACCATTTCAGGCAAGTGACTGCCTAGTCTCTTCTTAAAAATCTCCAGTGATGAAGTGCCCACGATTTCTGAAGGCAAAGCTGTTCCACTGGTTAATTGTCCTCACTGTCAGGAAGTTTCTCCTTAATTCCAGGTTGCTTCTCTCTTTGGTCAGTTTCCAACCATTGTTTCTTGTCCTGCCTTCTGGTGCTTTGGAAAATAAATTGACTTCGTCTTCTTTCCGGCAGCCCCTCAAATACTGGAATACCGCTATCATGTCCCTCCATGGTCTTATTGACTACTGTTTTTATTTTGACACTAGTTTTACACTCAATATTGATTTGATATCATAGTTTCCTTGTTGTTTCATAGCTTATAACTCTGCCCTTTCCAAAAAGTTATGACACTCCAATTACGAGAAGGAAGAGAAACAGGAAATGATGGTGCAGGTGCCTTGGCACTGCTCTTTAGAAACAAATATTCATGAGACGACAATCAGGCATTAGGAAATATTATTAGTAGTAAATATCTAATCTGCCAACTGCTCCACTTAAGCCATAGTTTTTCTTCTTGAAGATTCCATTACTGGTATTCATAACCAACAATGTTACTAGTCATCTCTAGCACATTTTTATTCGCTTTTCCATCAATCTTGTCTCTCTGGCAGGCACTCATACCTGAAATGCTGTTTTTATTTCAATAATAAGCAGAATTCGAGCGGTCAATCCCTTGGTATGTAGATAGTAGAAGGCTGTTTTCTCCCCTGTTATTGTTTGTGTAGCTCTGGCTTTAACACAGTGGCTGGTTCTTACATTAAGGAGTTGGCTCTTAATGGGATTGCCTAGAACAGGGGTCTTCAAACTTGGCAACTTTAAGCTGAGGAATTCTGGGAGTTGAAGTCCACAAGTCTTACAGTTGCCAAGTTGGAAGATCCTTGGCCTAGAACAGGGGTAGGCAACCTTGGCTCTTTTATGACTCGTGGACTTCAACGCCCAGAATTCCTGAGCCAGCATGGCTCAGCTTGGAAACCTCTCCCTTCCCCTCAGCATGGCTGGCTCAGGAATTCTGGGAGTTGAAGTCCATAGTCATAAAAGAGCCAAGGTTGCCTACCCCTGGCTTAGAAGGATCCGTTTCAACTCCTATTCAATTCCCTTTACATAGATCTGCTGCCAGGTCTCCGACTACAGGTAGTCCTTGACTTCCAACCCTTTGTCGAGTGACAATTCAAAGTTACAACAGCACTGAAAAAGTGATATGACATTTTTTTCACACTTACGACCGTTGCACCATCCCCATGTTCATGCAATCAAAATTTGGACGCTTAGCAAACGGCTCATAGTTACGATGGTTGCAGTGTGTCCCAGGGTCATGTGATCACTCTTTGTGACCTTCTGACAAGCAAAGTCAATGGGGGAAGCCAGACTCACTTAACAACCAGGTTCTATACTTAACAACCGTGAGATGCTGTTTGAATATTAGTAGTTCAGCTTGTTAGTTGGGCTGTTGGTTTGATCTTGGCAATTTGGCTGCAAACGTTTCTTCTCCATTCGGGTGGGGGGGGGACATCTTCAGGGCGCTTTGAATTGTTCCCCTTCCTCTGCCTGAATGGAGACAAAATGTTTGCAGCCAAATCGCCAAGCTCGGAGATCAAGCCGACAGCCCCTTAACAACTGTAGTGATGCATTTAACAACTGAAAGCGATTCACTTTCTTGCCACAATTGTAAAATGGGGCAAAACTCACTTAACAACTGTCTCACTTAGCAACAGAAATTTTGGGCTCAATTGTGGTCATAAGTCAAGGACTACCTATAGCCTGTGGGGAGGGGGTCATCAGGGATGATTTTCCTTCTTCCTCCTAGGGCAGGGGTACGCAACCTTGGTTCTTTTATGACTCGTGGACTTCAACTCCCAGAATTCCTGAGCCAGCCATGCTGAGGGAAAAGGGAGAGGCTTCCAAGCTGAGCCATGCTGGCTCAGGAATTCTGGGAGTTGAAGTCCACGAGTCGTAAAACAGCCACGGTTGTCTACCCCTGTCCTAGGGTATCAAATAAGAAAGATATTAAATATCTATGAAAATTTTACTTTGGCGCTTGCATTAGAAAAATATTAACTGAACAGCTATACAAACAGCATCACATAGGTACAAGAATAAGTCTACACTCATTTTTACTGACCTCAGTGGGTTTACAGAACTCAGCTCTGTGTCCAGTAGAGGCTCACCTTGAGGTGGTAATCTCCTTAAAGGTGCAGCAGATTTTAAAAATACAGGGTATAATTAACTCTTCTCTGTTGGTACAAAGCTTATAGCAAGCAACACTGTCTATAAAATGGCTCAATGGAACAGTTCTTTTTCAGTCCTTGTGTACTTTTGCATGGCTGCTTAATCCTTTCTCCTGGGTTGGGCCTCCTCTTGTCTAGCCCTTGTTAATTCCATCTGCTCATCCTTCTCTATATTACCACCCAGATGTTCCAGCAAACAATTTCCTCGCTGATGAAACTTACCACTCTCACTTCATCCTAATTGGCCAAACTAAGAGGGTCCTCCTGAGTTTGTTGCAACCTAGAAACTACCCATCTGCCTTTTTTAGCTGCAGGGAATCCTTCAGCATTCTCCTTTTTACCTCTTGCTTGCTAGTCTATTTTTTTTTCTACCTTAACTTAATGTTTTGTATTCTTAAGATGCCTCTCGTAAAGCTAACCATTTCCTTGTCTTGCTTCTCATACTCCTGCTCATTGTTCTTTAACATCTTAAGTTAATATCTGCTCCTTTCTTTTGTCACCCATATATATTCATACTTATCCACAGTTTTATGTCTTTCCTAACCATATGATGAACAGTGGCAGGAACTGGGAATATTTAGTCTAAAGAGAAGGACTAGGAGAGACATGATAACAATAGTAATAGCACTTAGATTTATATACCACTTCACAGTGCTTTACAGCCCTCTCTAAGCAGTTTACAGTCAGCATATTTGGCCCCAACAATCTGGGTCCTCATTTTATCCACCTCAGAAGGATGGAAGGCTGAGTCAACCATGAGCCAGTCAGGATTGAACTCCTAAAAGTCAGCAGAGTTAGCCTGCAATACGGTATTCTAACCACTGTGCCACCATGGCTCTAATATTTGATGAACTGTCTAAGAAAGGAAGGAGTCAACCTATTCTCCAAAGCACTTGAGAGCAGGACAAGAAGTAATGGAGATTCAACCTAGAATTAAAGAGAAATTTCCTGACTATTAGTAAAGTGACCAACTTTTTTACAATGAAAAGGAGGACACAAATAAATTGAAGAAAAAAATATCATAAATAAAAGAAACATTTTATTCATTGCAGCAATAATACAGAATACATTATAATATGATAAGTGCATAATAAAAACTATTTGTAACAATAACATTTTATATTGTAATTATGCTTACACGCCTATTAATTATTATTTAAATGAGTACTTTTCCATTAAATGAATATTTTTGTCAATGTATCACCTTCTAACAATATATTGGAAATATCTGAACAAGAAATATCCTTCATACTGAATTTTAGGGCAAGTGCTGCAGCTAGAGTATCAACATTATTGCCCTAACAGGGCCGAAGATCAAGAGAAACTTACCGTGGCGTCACTGCTCCAGTCTCCTCCAGGTATCTTTGGGACTAACTAGGAGATGGTGTAGTTGGGTAGCAGGGAGGGGTGCAAAGTTCCTGCCAATTCGCCTTCGCTGCAGACAACTTGTATGTGCAAAGTTTGCCGGCCGGGTGTTTTGGTGTGTTCAGCAGCAATTCCTATTGGCTTTTGAAAGCCAATAGCGGAAATAGCACAGCTCATGTAAAAGTTGAAAAAAAAACCATCAAAAAAAGGTGCCGGAACGCCGTTCTGAGCGTTCTATGAGAAAAAAAAGCCCTGCAGATTAGTCTTCAAATATCGAAAAGGAGGACATGTAGGAGGACACTTTTCGAGGGAGGACAGAACTTACAAAAGGAGGACTGTCCTCCCTAAAGAAGGACAGTTGGTCACCTTACTATTAGAACAATCAATCAGTAGAACGCCTTGCCTTCACAAGTGCTCCAACACTGGACGTTTTTAAGAAAAGATTGGAGACCTATCTGACATGGTATAGGATCTCTTGCTTGAGCAGTGGGTTGGACTAGAAGACCTCCAAGGTCACTTCCAACTCTATTGTCCAAATTCTGTATTCTAACTCATGTACATTTTATTTGGTTTGATTTTCCTATTTGAGACAGGCTTCTTACTTTCTAGAAGCCTCCAGTTTTTATTTCCTTACCAATTCCCTGCTATCTACAAAGCATCTTTATCTCTTCCTTAATCTCTGTTTCCATTTTTTCTTCGTCTCTCCAAGTATTTTCTTTGTTTCTCTTTCCTCTGAGATTGGTACAACAAGAAACTGGCACTCAGCCCCTTTTCTTTTCTTTTTTTCAAGTGCCTGCCAGCTTATACCACACCTTAATTCATTTATTTATTGTTCTGCTATAACCAAATGGATGTTTTTGTACCTACTTTTTTTCCTTTTAGGCTGACCATAGGAATCTCTGAGGAGCAAGACAGTCTCCAAGGGAGAACAGATGTGAATTTGTGTTGGAAAGAAAGACTGTGTACTTCAAAGGAGGAGAACAGGGGTGTATTAAGGGGAAAAAAAGAGAAGGTGTGGCCCCAGAAAAGAAGATAAAATCTTGTTTTAGCCTCATACACCTCCACCACCATTACTTTGTTTAGTGTTTTGGAAATTAATCATGTATTTAGATGAATCTTCCTTCACACTGGAAATATTGAACAGGGCCATGCATCTTTCTGTGAGTTGTTAATGCTGATCGTTAGGTTTTACTACTGTGTATCTTAAAAGGTAGGAATTTTTTTTTTTACTCCGAATGAGCAAAACATGATGATGTAAAATCCCAAAGGCCACAGCTTTGTTGAACAGCTACAGCTTTTATTTGCTAAAGAAGTTCAAGGTTGGTTAAATCAGTTGTACCTTTCAGCTGTCATGGAGCAATAGATATTGAAAAATGAACTTTTTTAAATGTATAATTGTATTTCCTTTTCTCCTTTGTTAGGCAATCTTTATTGAAAAACCAAAACTGGATAATTCTTCTTTGCAAAGTGTCCTAAACTAATGTCACAGCCAGAGGTCTAGATCTAGCATATGATGCATATTTACTGAATATCATACAATTGGGGATTCTTAGGTGTGTACAATCATTTATTGTGTCAACTATTGATCAGCTGCGAATATTTGTTTATTTTAAACTTTGTTATGCTTAGAAACACGAGGGAGATGAATTGTCTAGAAACATGAAATATAAACAAGCAAACAAATGTGTCCAGGTTTGGCTGATCCACACTGTGGACAGGACTTTTTGAGTTAAACTTGATTTCTGATTACTTCATTCGCATGTCTGTGTAGTTTTCTCAACAAAATATGGAAGGCCTCCCCATTTCCTTCTTTGGAGATAGCTTTCCCATTTCCCAGTCTAGCCCATAGCCTTACCATTCCTGGAAGAATTCCCATCCAAGTCCTAACCAACCCAAACCCTATTTGTCTTCTGAGGTCAGGTACTGCCACATCCTGAAGCACACTGACTACTAGTGACTAAAACTGATGGGCAAGATTTTACAGTGGGTGGTTTTGTTTTCATTTCGGTCTCTTGCTTTCTTGCAACAGATCAGAGACAAGGTGTAACTCCTGATCCTGGATCCTATTTGTTCCGATTGCTGCCATGCCTATTCTCCTCCCTGCATTCCTGGGTCTCTGCTTCTGCCAACTGATTTCCAGTGACCTCTCTGAAAATGACACTGTGGTGGTCACCAGCTCTGGATCCATTAAAGGCATGAGAGTCATAACTAAGTCTGGTGCCGTAAATGCCTATCTAGGAATTCCATATGCTGAGCCTCCAGTAGGGAAACTGCGCTTCCAGAAACCTATCCCACATCAACCATGGAGCCATGTCTTGGAGGCTACCCACTTTGGGAAACCTTGTCACCAATGGACCTCTTTTAGCTATCCTTATTCAAGAATGTGGGTTGCCAGTAAACCCCATTCTGAAGACTGTCTTTTCCTCAATATTTGGGTGCCTCACCCCCAGTCCTCTGTGTCAGTCCCTATCCTTGTTTGGATCCACGGTGGAGGATTTATTGTTGGTTCAGGGTCTTCGGTCTTATACAACGGGTCAACATTGGCTGCTACCGAAAATGTCATTGTGGCATCTATGAACTATCGGGTGGGGATCTGGGGCTTTCTCTTCTTCCCACCGGAAGCCCCAGGGAACATGGGTTTATGGGACCAATATCTGGCTCTGAAGTGGTTGAAGGAAAATGCAGCAGTCTTTGGCGGAGATGCAGATAAGTTGACTCTCATTGGCCATAGTGCGGGAGCAGCCTCCGTGGGATTCCAGCTCCTCTCTCCTGTAAGCCAATCCCTTTTTGACCAAGCGGTGCTCCAGAGTGGAGCTCCCAATGCACCCTGGGCTTCAATGCTGCCTGAAAAGGCCCAGAAATATGCCCGTTATTTAATTGGTCTGTTGAACTGCAGAAAAGGAAACCACAGTGCCACAATGAGCTGTCTCCAAAATAAGGACGTCGGTGTGTTTCTGAATTTCAGTTCTTTTTTCTTACCCACCTACGATGGGGATTTCCTTCCTGAAGATCCAAAGAGACTTCTAGAGAAGGGGACAATTCCAGCAAAGCCACTACTTATAGGTATTACAAGGGATGATGGCACAGTCTTTATACCTCGAGTTTTCAACGATGTAGACGATGACAAAAACGATACCTTGGAGCAGGTCATATCAGGTATAGACATTATATTACGAAGACATTTTGAAGAAGACATTATCAAGGCTGTAGCACTTAAGTACAATGAAGATAAACAAGGGCTGAATCTGAATCGACAGATCTTGGCTCATTTTAGTAGAGATTACTATTTTGTGTGCCCACTAATTGAAATTGCTGCAAGGATGGTAGCAACGAAGGGCTTTGTGTATGTTTACTCCTTCAATCACCAAATTTCGACTTCCATCTGGCAAGAATGGATGGGTGCAGCTCATGGAGTTGAGGTCCCTTTTCTCTTTGGAACCCTCTCATCACTCCCAGGACTCAGTCAATCAGATGCAGAAGCTGACAGGGTACTAAGCCAACGGGTGATGCATTACTGGGCCCAGTTTGCCAGAAGTGGGTAAGACACTCTTGTGAGATGCAGTTAAGCACAGTACTAGGGCATTTCTTCTGTAAATCTGGGGCTCTGATATTTATATTACATAGGCAGTACAGAGGAACTGGGTATGTCCAGTTTAATGAAAAGAAGGATTAGGGGTGACATGATAACAGTCTTCCAATATCTAAGGGGCTGCCGCAAAGAAGAGGGGGCCAACATACTCTCCAAAGCACCTGGGGGCAGGACAAGAAGCAATGGATGGAAACTGATCAAGGGGAAAACCATCCTAAAACTAGGGAGAAATTTTCTGAGAGTGAGAACAATTGATTAGTGGAACAGCTTGCTTTCAGAAGTTGTGGGTGCTCCAACACTGGAAATTTTTAAAGACGAGATTGGACAACCATTTGTCTGAAATAAGGTTTCCTGTTTGAGTACAGGGTTGGACTAGCAGATCTCCAAGGTCCCTTCCAACTCTGTTATTCTAATGCTGAAATGACAGACAGTTTAACCAAAGTCAATTTTGGCTCACATTTATTTCTATTCCTGAAGGAATGAATAGTATAAATGTTTCTCCAGGCACTGTGATCCGCCTTGTGGCTGACTTCCACTACAGAAAATAATTGATTTAAAATAAACAAAACTAATATCACTTGAAAATGCTCGTCAGGAGGAATGTGAAGTTGACATGTCAATCATTCTATCCTTAATCTTGCAGTTCAAATTGACTGTTGTCTATAATCTGATCATTTTATTTCCTTGACAGGAATCCCTCCAAATTCGCATCTGGTGAAGTTCAATGGCCACATTACAATGCTACTGAACAAAGCATCTACCAGATCAGCACCGAGGCACCTCAAATCATGCAGTTTTTGCCACGTGAGCAGTGCAGCTTTTTGGCAACCCACATTTATAACACAACAGGAATTGGTGAGTTAACTACTCCAGCTCGAATCACTTCACATTATTCATTTTTTCTTCCTATCAAATTACTGAAAGAAAAATCTTCATCAGGGTACAGTCCAAGCTGAGAATAAACAAAATGGAGACTGCTTTAGAAAGAAGGTTGCAGTTTATTGAAGAGAACCAGACAGAAAGATGGCTCTGGGAAAAAAACCTGACCACATGGTGCAGAGTGGTGGGCTTTTATATCTTCTGGGTCTCTTGAGGTTGTTTCCTGTTCCTGTTTGAGGCTTTGTATTTCCTGTGTCATGTACTTTGATCTGAGTCTGAGTGTGCCCTTTTGGTATTGGTGGGTCAATCCTATTATGTCCTGTCTTAGAATTTGGGTGGAGTATGTAGATTTTAAGGGTCTTTGTCTTCCTAATTTCTTCAGTTTCTAGCTGGAAGGCTCCAACCTTTCTGAAAGGATTATTGAATTTGCATTTCTAAAAGCTGGCCTCTGCCTAGGGCTGTGGTGGCGAATCTATGGCACATGTGCCACAGGTGGCACACAGAGCCCTCTCTCTGGGCACGCATGCTGTTGCCCCAGTCCTAGGCCTTCAGCTGGATTTTATAAACCTTTTTGCTTTAGGCCTTCGCCACCATGTGCAAAAAAAAAAAAAAGGTTCAATCAATTTCAACTTCTCGCAGGAAAAAAAAAAGATCTCGCAAAGTTGGAATTGATTGATTGAACTTTATGGTCCCACCCAGTCTGCCATTACCACAGCAGCCATGCCCACTCAATGGGCCATGCCCACCCAATGGGCCACACCCACCCGGCACCCGACGATACATAAGTGGGTTTTGGGTTGCAGTTTGGGCACTTGGTCTCTAAAAGGTTCGCCATCACTGGCCTAGGGGCTGGGACTGATTTCTGGGGGCTGGTTTCTGTCTTTTTAAAAAGATCTTCTCCATTATTCTTTTGGGGAAATATATTCTGCCTTTTTTAATATTTCCCAGAATATTTCTTTCTCTGAATTCTTCCCTCAGAATGTAGTTGCCAAAGATACATTTGATCTCAGTTGGCCCCCAGAACTGGTTATTCTGGTATAGAGGATGTTTTGGCGTGTATCACTAGTCTTAGGCCATTGAATGGCATTAATCCAAATATTTTGGATTATGTCTTGATTAAACTTCGATTTAAATTTTGAATGGCTTGAAAATGGACAAAGCAGTTGTATCACTTTAAGGATTTTATTTTATTTTAGTTTTTTTTATCCTGTATTATTTTTACAAATAACTCAAGGCAGCAAACATATCTAATACTCTTTCCACCTATTTTCCCCACAACAACAGCCCTGTGAAGTGAGCTGAGCTGAGAGAGAGCGACTGGCCCAAAGCCAGACAGCTGACTTTCGTGGCTAAGGTTGGGACTAGAACTCCCACAGTCTTCCAATTTCATTCCTAGCCTTATGCCACTGAATGGTATACATCTGAATATTTTGGATTATGATTTGATTAAACTTTGAATAGTTTGAAAATGGACAAGGCAACGATGCTATTTTAAGTAGGGTGATATTACGCTGATGTTTCTGCAAAATATTTGTAGAAGGAAACTCCACTGAACTCTGGTGTTTTTGTATCGTTACTACTGGATATATATTGTGGAATCATTGACAATTACACATTAGTGGCTCTAGTAGTTCCTTTTCTTTTTCTCTTTTCCAAATGTAGCATAAAGAGATTTTATGAAACATCAGACCAAACCGAAGACAACAACTGACCAGAATTTAATGGAAGGAACTCTCAGGCAACTTTACTGTGAAGTGTGTGTGTACTGGAAAATATAATAAAGGAGATATACGGAGAACTGAATGTAGATGTGAATGGAGAGGATTTGCTTAAAAATCATACTCATATAAAAGAGCGATGGAAACTTCAGTGGCATGGTTTTGTGCAGTATACAAATAGTCCTCGACTTATGACCACAATTGAGCCCAAAATCTCTGTTGTTAAGAAAATTGTAAAGTAATATGAAATTAATGGTTTAATTACTAAGGAGGAAATTGCCTCAGCAATTCAACAATTGAAATTAGGGAAAGCACCGGGTACGGATGGGTTAACAGCTGTTTATTATAAAGCTTTAATGGAGGAGATGATTCAACCATTAAATGATCTTTTTAATGGTATCTTACAGGGTTTAGAGATTCCTCCTTCATGGCGTAGTGCTTTTATATCATTGATTCCAAAGGAGGATCAAGATCTTACTTTACCAAAAAACTATAGGCCTATATCTCTTTTAAACGTGGATTATAAGATATTTGTAAAAATTTTGGTAAATAGGCTTATGAGGGTGGTGCATCATCTTGTGCATAAAGATCAATCAGGGTTTATAACAGGAAGGTATATGAAAAACAATGTTAGACAAATTATTAACTTATTAGAATACTTAGATAAGAACAACCAAGTTCCTGCAGGGCTCATATTTTTAGATGCTGAAAAAGCATTTGACCAACTGAATTGGCATTTTATGCTAAGAGTAATGGAAGAAATGAATTTTGGTGAAAACATATTACAAGCTCTTAAGGTAATATATCAAAAACAAACAGCACAACTTATTGTTAATGGAGGTTTGTCGGAGGTTTTCACAATAGAGAAAGGTACTAGACAGGGGTGTCCTTTATCGCCATTGTTGTTTGTTTTAACATTGGAAATATTATTGATTAAAATTCGAGAGTCTCAGGAAATTAAAGGAATATATGTTAATAAAAAAGAATATAAGTTGAGAGCTTTTGCGGATGACTTGGTTGTTACTTTGTCGCAACCTGATTATTCTGTAGTAAACTTATTACAGTTGATTCACCATTATGGTTTGGTCTCGGGTTTTAAGATTAATGTAAATAAGACTAAAATTTTACCTAAAAATTTGTCGAGTCAGGAGAAGCAGATTTTGGTTAACTCGACGGGTTTTGAGATTGTTAATAAGGTAAAATATTTGGGGGTGATGCTGTCTGTTTCTAATGCAAAACTATTTAAAAATAATTATGAAAGGTTGTGGGTCGGGGTACAGAAAGACTTGAAGAATTGGGAAAAGCTGCAATTATCCCTCATGGGAAGAATTGCAGTGATAAAAATGAATATTCTACCCAAGTTTCTTTTTTTGTTTCAAATGTTACCAATTTTGAAAAATGAGATTAATTTAAATGAGTGGCAGAAGGGTCTCAATAAATTTATTTGGGCAGGGAAAAAACCAAGGGTTAAGTTCAAAATTATGCAAGACTTCCGTGAGAGGGGCGGACTCAAGGTACCAAATTTGAAATTATATTATGATGCGGTGGTTTTAACATTAATTAGTGACTGGGTAAATTTGACAAATTCTGAGATACTTTATCTAGAGGGATGGGATTTACTTTATGGGTGGCATGCCTATTTAATATTTAATAAAAAAATAGATTGGGCTTTTAAATCTCATATTTTAAGAATTTCTTTATTTAGGATTTGGAGAAAATATTATAAAAGTGATTTTAAAGTACCATTATGGGCTATACCTTGGCATGCGATAGAAGGAATAAAAAGAGGGGTTAAAATGGATATGGTGTCTTATAGACAGTTACTTAAATGGGATGGACAAAACTGGCAATTAAAATCACGGGAAGAATTAGCACAAGAAAATTTTACTTATTCTTGGTTTCAATATAGGCAACTACTAGATAGATGGAAGATGGATTGTAAGGTGGGTTTCCTTAGAGAAGATGAAAATCTTATTAAGCAACTGAAGGATCAAAGACAAACCCACATTAAGAGAATTTATGGGGTTTTAGTTGAATTGGACTCAGAAACGGAACTAATTAAAGATTGTATGATTAGATGGGCGCAGAACTTTGGTGAGCCAGTTTCATTGGACACCTGGGAAACTATTTGGGTGAGAAATGTCAAATTTACTCAAGCACAGAATCTAAGGGAGAATTTTTATAAAATGTTTTATAGATGGCACCTTGATCCACAAAAAATGTCTTACATGTACCCTGACGTGCAACCTAAATGTTGGAGATGTGGTTATAAGGAGGCTTCCTATTATCATATTTGGTGGTCATGTAGAGAGATAAAAGCATTTTGGATTAAAATATGGTGGAATATCCAGAGAATTTTTAGAAGGAGGGTAAAATTTACTCCGCAATTATTTTTGTTAGGTATTGTTACAGATTGTGATACAAAGGAGGTTGTATTGATGTTAAATTTGATCACAGCCGCGAGGCTGTTAGTTGGACAATATTGGAAGAAGGAATCTTTGCCTACATTGCAGGAATGGTTTTTTAAAGTAGCTTATCTGGCGGAAATGGCAAAGATTTCGGCTTTCTTAAAGCAACAAACGCAAGAGAAGTTTTTTGCTATCTGGGACAAATGGATAAAATTTATACAATTTAGATTGGGTATACAAAAATATCATATAGCTTTTTCATAAGTTTTATTTTTATATATATTATAGATATCTTTTTTGTATATATAAATATAAAGTTTTTAATTTAATTTTTATTTTTTTTTATTGCTTAAGCCTATATTCTGCTCTGGGAAGCTCAGGGGGGGGGAAGGGAGGGTTTTTGGGAGGGGTGTGGGGTGGGGGTTTTTTTTTTTATATGTATTGTTTAATTTTTTTTTCTTCTGTATATGTTGTTTTTTGTTTTGTATTGTTCTTGTTTTTCTTGTAAAATTTATAAAACTTTTAATAAAAAAAAAAAAAAAGAAAATTGTAAAGTGAGTTATGCTCCATTTTATAACTTTTCTTGCCACAGTTGTTAAGTGAATCATACAGTTCAGTGATTGCGAATCTCTAAGAAACTGAGTGCCCAAAAACCACCCCACCACCCCCGTCCCCGCTCTGTCCTGCCCGCTGGGCCACCCACCACCTCCATGGCCCGCCACAGATCACCCAGGCAGCCCAGCAGCACCATGGCAGCCATACTCTCTGCTTGTGCCCTGCAACATCATCTGCACGCGATGAGGCGCAAGGGTGGAGTCCTGTCCTCGCTGCCCTGTCCTTAGCTGTGCTGGTTCCCGTGGGCCGCACCCACAGGCAACTCTCCTCCAGGGGGGCTGTTGGTGAGGAGGGGGCCATGGGAGGAGGTGGGGCTGGGGCAACAGTGTGTATGCCCACAGAGAGGGCTCCGAGTGCTGCCTCTGGCACGCATGCCATAGGTTCGCCACCACTGATACAGTTTGTCAGTTGTCCCAGCTTGGTTAGTTAGAAAAGAAAGACTCTCGAATCCATTGTAAATGACAGTACACTTTACTAAAGCCAAGTGGTTATAGAGAAGCAAAAGCCAGATCTGAAGTTTTGTGCCCAAAGCATCCGATTAACTTTTTCCTTCTCCCCACTTTTCCCCTGGTTATCTCGAAGTGTTCAATTACATTCAAACAAATTGTTTTGGTAACCGTCCCTGGCTTGGTGGGCTGCAGGGTTTCACATTCCAGTCCATGACCTTGGAATGGACAGCGGCTCCCACTGGATGGCACAAAGAGTAGTTTCAATTCCCCTCATACCAACCTTTACCTTCCCACAGATCCCTCCCCCCCACTGCTGATGGCTGACTGGCATCTGACAAAGCACCGCTGATGCAGCAGAACGCCAGTCCTGACACAGTTGTTAAGTTAGGAACACAGTTGTTAAGTGAATCGGGCTTCCCCATTGACTTTGCTTGTCGGAAAGTCACAAAAGATGATCATGTTATGACCTGGGGCGGGACACATAAGCAACACCTGCGAATGCAAAGACTTGAATCCCTTTTATTAAACCCACCTTCCCCCGAATCCCCACAGTTCCCTTTAAGCCCAAGAGCAAGGCTCTAACATGCCACACACCTCAGGTAGTTCCTTGAAGTTAGCAGTCCCAAGAGAGAGAAGCACAGTTCTGCTAGCAAAAACACTTCAGGAAACTTGATTGTGTGGGTCTCTGTGGCATGGAGAGTTCACTGGGTCACTGAACTCACACACGGCAAGGCAAGGCAAGGCAAGGCAAAACAAGGCAAAGCAAGGCAGCGTCGATAACAGCAAGGCCTCTTGAATCGTGGCAAGTATTGCTGGCAAATACAACACTTGTTCCCAACAAAAGCCCCTCCCCACTTATGGCAAAGATTTCTGTTTATTTAAAGGACCATACACAAGAAAAATTTATCATAGTATGGAGAAGGTGGATAGATTATATTCAGAATAAATATGGAATTTTAAAGTTCCATTTATTTTATGATTAAGTAATAATTACTATTTATAGAATTTTATAAAATTTGATTTATAGTAGATTTGTTTATTTTATTATTTTTAAAGTTTAGAGGGAGTTAAGGGTTATGTGTATTGTAAAATTTTTTTTTTCTTTTTTTGTTTTAAAACAGTGGTTCTCAACCTGTGGGTCGGGACCCCATTTGGGGTCGAACGACCATTTCACAGGGGTCGCCAAACAACGCAGTCCGCCATTTTTTTCCCCTTTTCCTTATCTGTGCTACTCTATTCATATAATATTGATTATTATGTAAATGACTCTTCAAAGACTCCTGTGTAAGTCAATAACCTTAATTATGAGCCCTTATGTCTGTCAGAATAGGAATAGAATAGAATAGAATAGAATAGAATAGAATAGAATGGAATGGGATGGGATGGGATGGGATGGGATGGGATAATAAAATCCAATATATTTAATGAATAAAAGACTAGCAGAAATTTTGCCAGATAGCTCTTATGCAAAATTCATGAGTGCGCAGAATTATATAGTTGGAAAGGACCTCAGAAGAAGCTACCTATTCCATTGGCTTACAGATTTTACCATCAAGAAACTCCTTCGAATATTTAACTTGAATCTCCTTCTCTATAATTTCAACCTATTGGTTGGAGACCTGTTCTCCTGAGCAGCAGAGAACAAGTCTACTAACATTTTCAATATTTGAAGACTGTTCTATTTTACGCAAGGGGTTGCTCTTGTTTGACACAGGCAGATAAACTCCACGGAAAGGATTTCATGAAGATTACTTTAATTCATCAGATATTCTCTAAACATTAACTCACAGTTCTTGTGGCTGGAATTCATAAAGACCCCGCTTGCCCTGCACCTAGCTAGAAATTCCGGTAACCAATCAGAAGTCCCTCCCAGTGGCCAATCCGAAACCCAGATATGACCACGTAACTTAAAACTACATTACCCAAAAGGCTATCCCTTAAGGGGACAGTTCTTAATTCCTAAGATAGTTATTTACTCTGACCAGCACAAAGACTGCTGTTCTACCTTCCTTCAGTATTCTGTTCTGCAGCTAGATATATTCATCCATCATGTAGTAGCCCTCCTCTGAACTATCTATGGTTTGTAAATTTGTCAAAGTCCTTTCTAGATGGCATTGAGGTGGCAGAACAGGACACAGTATTCCAAACAGGGTCCAACCAAGGCAGAGTAGAATGGGACAATTACTTCTTGAGATCTGGATTTATGCTGCTCTTAATATATCCCAAAATAACATTTGCATCACTCTTTGTTCTCTTCATCCACCTACTTAGGAGAGACACTATGTTGATTAACAATGTTAAAAACTCTTCCTCCAGATTTCAGTTGTGTGGGTTAGTTTTGGTTACTCAGTAATGCAGAAAATGCCCATTTTAGGCTTTTCTTTTTTTGTTTTAATTGAAAAAATTTTAAAAACTTTTACAAAGACAGAAAAAAACAATAACAACAACAACAACAAAAAAAACCAATACAACCCTCCCCCAACCCCTCCCAAACCACCCCCTCCCTCCCCCCCGGAGCTTCCCAGAGCAGAATATAGGCTTAATTAAAAAAAAAATTAACAAAATTATAAAATAATTGAAAATAAAATATATATGAAAAAAGAGTTATAATCCTTAAAAAGAGAAAATATTTAAAATAGAAAAATACAGGTTATAAAAAGGCTAAATGATATTTTTTCAAATCCAATTTAAATTGTATGAAATTTATCCATTTTTCCCATACATCAAAAAATTTCTCTTGCGTTTGCTCTTTTAAGAAAGCCGAAATCTTTGCCATTTCCGCCAAGTAAGATACTTTAAAAAACCACTCTTGCAAAGTAGGCAAAGATTCCTTCTTCCAGTATTGACCTACTAAGAGCCTTGCAGCTGTAATCAGATTCAACATCAATATAACCTCCTTAGCATCACAATCAGTAACAATGCCAAGCAAAAACAATTGTGGAGTAAATTTTACCCTCTTTCTAAAAATTCTCTGAATGTTCCACCATATCTTAATCCAAAAAGCTTTTATATTTTTACACGACCACCAAATATGATAATAAGTGGCATCCAGGCAGCCACATCTCCAACATTTGGGCTGTAAGTCAGGATACATGAAAGACATCTTTTGTGGATCAAGGTGCCATCTGTAAAACATTTTATAAAAATTCTCCCTTAAATTCTGAGCTTGTGTAAACTTAACATTTCTCACCCAGATAGTTTCCCAGGTATCCAGTAGAACTGGTTCACCAAAATTCTGCGCCCATTTAATCATACAATCTTTAATTAATTCTGATTCTGAATCCAGTTCCACTAGCACCCCATAAATTCTCTTAATGTGAGTTTGTCTTTGATCCTTTACTTGCTTAAAAAGATTTTCATCTTCTCTAAGCAGGCCTATATTACGATCCATCTTCCATCTATCTACTAATTGTCTATATTGAAACCAAGAATAAGTAATATTTTCATGTACTAAGTCTTCCAAAGATTTTAACTGCCAATTTTGACCATCCCATCTAAGTAATTGTGTATAAGACACCGTATCCATTTTAACACCTCTCTTTATCCCCTCTATCACATGCCAAGGTATAGCCCTTAATGGTATTTTAAAATCACTTTTATAATATTTCCTCCAAACCCTAAGTAAAGAAATCCTTATAATATTTTAGGCTTTTCTTCATCAGCAATTTTACGTATCATTTAGACTTCTGAAAAAATAGTTCATGGCCCAGGCTCGAAATAATAAATATGTTCATATCAATGATGTTCAAACAGACAATTATTTATAATCAGAAACTTAGCAAAGTGGGAGTGAACCCCAAACACAGTGATTGGCCCAGGGTCACCCAGGGTCACCTTTCATGGCAAAGGCGGGACTAGAACTCACAGCCTCTGTTTCTAGCCTGGTGCCTTAACCACTAGAACAAAATGGTTGTGGGTTTTTTTTGTATGTGTGTCAGTTATTATCTTTTGTTGTCTTTCTTTTATCATCCTTTCTCTCCTGCAAGGGGCTCAGCTTATTTCCTCAAGCCATTCTAAGTGATTTGGGCATATCACATTGGTTTTAATTCAATCATTTTTATATGGTTCATCAACCAAAGAAGTATAGGAGTAAGGAGTAAGGGTTACTGTACTAAATCATAAGTTTATAGCATACTTACTTGCTATAAGAGACACAGCACAAAAGGAAAAGGGGACGAGGAGAGAGGAGGGAAAAACAGCAGGCATGAGTTCTTAAAGTTCAGGAAATAAATAAATCAGAAACAAACTCAAAGGAAAGGTTGCTTCTTCTAGTAGTCTCAACAACTGCAATTAGAAGGTGAAAGGTTTGCCTCAAACTAGGATGGGAAAATACCATAATCCTGATTCCTCTGTCTCAGCCAGTGTTAGATAAAAAACTTCTCTGCTAGTTGTACTTCACCTTCCAACGTGAGTATTATTGAGTACATAAGTTTGAGCTCTTCGTATAATCCGCCTGAGAGGAAGCAGATGGAAAGATCTTCCAATATTCCAAAACTGCCAATATTGTTTTCAGTCTTTAGAAATAATTTATGTTCTCTTGCTTCCTCTTCTTTGTTGGATTGTTAGAAAATATCATTTTAAGATATTATCAGTTTCCATCCGTTGCTTCTTGTCCTGCCTTCAGGTGCTTTGGAGAATAGCTTGACTCCCCTCTTCTTTGTGGCAGCCCCTGAGATATTGGAACACTGCTATCATGTCACCCCAAGTCCTTCTTTTTGTTAAACTAGACATACCCAATTCCAGCAACTGTTCTTGATCCAGTCAGATCATTCCAGGTTTCAAAGATTTGGTGATGTCCTCTCTCTCTCTCCCTCTCTCCCTCTCCCTCTCTCTCTCTCTCTGTCTCTGTCTCTCTCTCTCTCTCATCTGTCTATCTGTCTCTGTCTCTTTCTCTCTCATCTGTCCCTCTCTCTGTCTCTCTGTCTCTCTCATCTGTCTATCTGTCTCTGTCTCTCTCTCTCTGTCTCTCTCTCTCTGTCTCCCTCTCTCTCTCTCATCTGTCTGTCTCTGTCTCTCTCTCTCTCTGTCTGTCTCTGTCTCTCTCTCTCTCTCTCCCCTCATTGGTAGGCACTTCATACAAAATAGATTCAAACCCCGAGGAATTCCATTTCATTTTAGATCCTAATGATCACGATAAGCTGTCCAGGAGGAGCACCAAGGGCTCAATCCCTCCTCCAGCTTTTGCTTGGTAAGCAGGTCGTCTGCTTGAAGAACGCTTAGCCAGACGCTCCGTGGCACCTTTGAAGAGAGTATGCAGAGAGTCCTTTATCTCACAATTTACACTTGCCTTGTCTTCGCACTCATGGGTAAGTCCTGGTAAACTACAATTATATATGCCTTCAAGACTTTCTTTATTCCTGGCAGGTACAAGGAGTAATCCAAGCAGTTTTCTTGGCAAGGTTTTTGAGGGTAGTTCATTGCTACCTTCTTCTTCCTGGGGATGAGAGAGGGTGACTGTCCCAGGATCAACCACTTCATGTAAGGCAGGACTGGACTCACAGTCACTGTTTCCTAGGCAGCAACTCTTCCCCTCCTTCCCCAAGGCCACTCACATATTCCACTGTGTGGAAAAACCAAAGGTACAAGTACAGATTAGGCCAGTGATGGCGAACCTTTCAGAGACCGAGTGCCCAAACTGCAACCCAAAACCCACTTATTTATTGCCGAGTGCCAGGTGGGTGTGGCCCACTGGGTGGGCGTGGCTGTAGTGGTCATGGCAGACTGGGTGGGTGTGGCCAAGGTAGGCGTGGTCACCTGGATGTTGCTCATAGGGAAGGACACCTATGGGGGCCGGGCAGGGTTGGGGGAGATCCAGAGGGTCTCTGGCAGGTGGGGCAGTGGGCAGGAGACTCGTCCTGCAGGGTGAGGCGAGGCAAGGCATGGCAGGGCAGGGGTGCCATTGTCGCAGGGCCAGGCAAGGCAGGGGCCGGGGCGGCTGCTGCCTGACACCATCGGCCCCCGCACATAGAGGCCAACGAGCGCATGGGGGGTGATGGTGTCTATCAGCAGCCACATTCTGCCGGCCCCTCAACCAGCGCATTCTGGGGCTGCGCAGCCTGCCGCCAGCAGTTCAGAGAAACCGCCTCTGAGCTGAATGGCCGGCCAACAGCTGAGGAAGCGATGCAGTGGGTCGTGCTAGGGAAAAGGAGAGCATGCGAGGCCAAGAGGGATGGGACGGGGGGGAGGAGGGAAACCAGCCGTGCTGGGATGCATCCGGCCACATAAGACCTTGGCGAGTTAGCAGGCGGCTGCTTGAAGAGAGACGGTTGCCATCTCTGGGGCATGGCACATGTGCCCACAGAGAGGGCTCTGAGTGCCACCTCTGGCATGCGTGCCATAGGTTCGCCACCACTGGATTAGGTAAAACCTGGCTCAAAAACAGTAACTGTGAGAGGGACCTTGCAATCCTAGTAGACGATCACTTAAACATGAGCCAGCAGTGTGCAGCAACAGCCAGAAAAACCAATACAATCCTTGGTTTTATAAACAGAGGCATAGAATCAAAATCATGTGAATTATTAAGGATTTATACAGCTTTATAAATCCTTAATAAAACCACACCTGGAATACTGCATCCAGTTTTGGTCACTACGTTACAAAAAAAGATGTTGAGACTTTGGAAAAAGTATAGAGCAGAGCAACTAAGATGATTAAAAGGCCTGGAGACTAAAACATATGAAAAACAGTTGCAGGATTTAGGTATGGCTAGTCTAGGGAAAAGAATAACTCAGAGGGGGGCATGACAGTAGTTTTCCAATATTTGAGGGGCTTCCACAAGAGCAGTTGAAGATGGGGTCAGCTTATTTTCCAAAGCACAGAGAATAGGACAAGAAACCATGGATGGAAACTAATTAAGGAGAGAAGCAACCTGGAATTAAGGAGACACTTCCTAACAGTGAGAACAATTAACCAGTGAAGCAGTTTGTTGTCAGAAGTTGTGGGTACTCCATCACTGGAGGTTTTTAAGAAGAGACTGGACACCTGCTTGTCTGAAATGGTATAGGATTTCCTTCCTGAGCAGAGGGTTGGACTAGAAGACCTCCAAGATCCCTTCCAGCTCTATTCTATTCCAGCTCTGTTCCACAAGTCTTGAGGGTTGCCAAGTTTGGACACCCCTGATGTAGATTGTAATTCTGGAGAGTTTATGGGCACCAAGAAATGGCTGCCTGCATCCACCAGACCTCTTCAAGAAGAGTAATATACACTCAGCCAACACATGCAATAACGTTCCAAAAATATTTTTAAAAAATGGTACCTTCATACACAGCAGTTTACAGTATAATGCCTTGATAAGACCACACTTGGAATACTGCATCCAGTTTTGGTCACCGCGATGTAAAAAAGATGTTGAGACTCTAGAAAGAGTACAGAGAAGAACAACAAAGATGATTAGGGGACTGGAGGCTAAGGCATATAAGGAACGGTTGCTAGAATTGGGTATGTCTAGTTTAACGAAGAGTAGGACAAGAGGGGACATGATAGCAGTATTCCAATATCTTAGGGGCTGCCACAAAGAAGAGGGAGTCAAGCTGTTTTCCAAGGCGCCTGAAGTCAGGACAAGAAGCAACGGGTGGAAACTAATCAAGGAGAGAAGCAACCAAGAACTAAGGAGAAACTTCCTGACAGTCAGAACAATTAACCAATGGAACAACCTGCCTCCAGAAGCGGTGAATGCTCCAACGCTGGAAGATTTTAAGAAGAGACTGGACAGCCATTTGTCCGAAATGGTATAGGGTTTCCTGCCTGAGCAGGGGGTTGTACTAGATGACCTCCAAGGTCCCTTCCAACTTTACTATTGTTGTTGTTGTTGTTGTTGTTGTTGTTGTTGTTACCAAACCAGCTGAGTTTTGACTTTCTGTTTCTGCAGCATATAGTTTGAAGTGCCACTATTGTGCTCGGAAGAATGCTGGGAAAAGCTGCCATAAGAAAGCTACTATCTGCTTTCCAAAGGAGGAAAACAAATGCATAACAATCCAAGTTATTTACCGTAAGTTGAAATCTTGTAGAACGGTCCGTGGCTCAGGAATTCTGGGAGTTGAAGTCCACAGCTCATCAAAGGGCCATCGTTCCCCACGACTGCAATAGGGCAAAGAATAATAATGATCAAGGATGCTGAGTACAACTACAATGGGTGCCTTGAGTAAGAATTAATACATGGGCATCAGAACACATTTGAAAATGTTTTGCTTCACTTGGCATCCACTATTATCATCTGCTTTAGGCTTTCCATCGTTTATCTCTATGTATCTTTTTTCGGTGACTGGTCCTTTTTAAAATATCTTCCCTGGGTATCCTTTTCGTTTTCAGATCTTTACTAAAACTTTTGCATGGCCCTGTTGACATCTGCTGTTTTTCAATCCTCCACTGGAATAGTTTACAGTTGTACAGATAGTCCTTGACGTACAATGGTTCATTTAGTGACTGTTTGAAGTTACAAGGGCATAAGTGACTTATGACCGTTTTTCACATTTACAACTGTTGCAGCATCCCCATGGCCACATGATCAAAATTCGGACGCTTGGCAACTGATTCATACTTATGACGGTTGCAATGTCCCGGGGTCATGTGATCTGCTTTTTGCAACCTTCTGACAAGCAACGTCAATGGGGAAGCCAAATTAACTTAACAACCTTGTTACTAACTTAACTGCAGTGATTCACTTAACTCTGGGAAGAAAGGTCATAAAACGGGCAAAACTCATTTTACAATTGCTTTGCTTAGCAACAAGGTTTTGGGCTGAATTGTGGTCATAAGTTGAGGACTGTTTGTATTTTAGTATCTCCTTTTCTAGGAAAATCCATCTATCTTGAGTTCATTTTACTTTGGCGTCTCCTTCTATGGCAGGGGTAGACAACCTCGACTTTATGACTCATGGACTTCAACTCCCAGAATTCCTGAGTCTGCTATGAGGTTGCCTACCCCTGTTCTATGGAATAGCCTTTATCATTACTCTGAACCTATTGAAATCTGCATTCTGAAAGTCCAAGATAAGCCTTCAGCCATACCCTACTTTAAATTCTCTTACACTTAAGAACTACAATATGATTGTTTCCCTAAAGATCCCCTTGTGTTCACTTCCTTAAGTAAGTCTTACCTGTTCATTATTAGCCAATTTAAATCTAGCTTGGGAAGTTTCTATGGAGAAAAACAAGCCACTTTTCTTAAAACTGTTATCGTTTTGATGAGATTTTGGTGATATCTAATTAGACTTTCAGTGGAAAAAAATGGAACTAAAATCAAGTCTAAAGAAGACCAAAGTAATAACAACAGGTACCACAACCAGAATTGATCATTTATCCATTTATCACATTTTTACACTACCCATCACACTGCCCAATGAACACATTGAAGGGACGGGTAGTTTCTGCCATTTAGGATCAACCATCAACAGTGAAGGAAGAAGCATCAAGAAATACACTACAGACTAGCATTGGGTGGGAGGGCCATGAAGGGCTTGGAAAAGACATTTAAATACCATGATGTGTGTCTATCTACAAAGATCAGAATAGGGTAAGGAATGGCATTCTCTGTGAGACTCTGTGGAAATGAAAGTTAGAATTGAAGAAGCAGGCTAGGAATTGACACCCTTGAACTTTGGTGTTGGAGACGACTCGGGAGAGTACCATGGACAGCCAAGAAAACAAACAAACAAAAATCTCTAGTCTAAAGCTAAAAGGGAGAATATGAGATTTGCAATTACTGGTAATCCTCGACTTACGACCACAGTCAAGCCCAAAATTTATGTTGCTCAGTGAGAGATTTATTAAGTGAGTTTTGCCCCATTTTACCACTTTTCTTGCCACATTTGTTAAGTGAATTGCTGCAGTTGTTAAGTTAGTGATAGGCTTGTGAACTGAACCTGGCTTTGCTTGTCAGAAGGTTGCAAAAGGTGATCACGTGACCCCCCAGGACACTGCAACCATTGTAAATACGAACTAGTTGCCAAGCATCCAAAGGTAAATCACATGATCATAGGGATGCTCCAAAGATCGTTAACTGTGAAAAACGGTCATCAGTCACTTTTTTCAGTGCCGTCGTAACTCTGAACGGTCAATAAGCAAACCATTGTAAGTTGAGGACTACCTGTATTACAACTTGGAGGGAGAATCCAGAGAGAGATTGCATCTCCCTTTAGCAAGGTTCTCAGCTGGAAGAAGCACCAAAAATGTTGGCATTTTTTTCCCCTGCTTTTTCAGCAAATGTAAAGTATTTGTAAGGTAGACACTAGTTTAAATATATCTAAAGCGATTTACTGAGGCAGCATATTTGCCCCCAACAATCGTTACCAACTTTGGAAGGATGGAAGGCTGAGTCAACCTTGAGCTGGTCAGGATTGAACTGCTGACAGTGAGCAGTGAGTTAGCCTGCAATGCTGTATTCTGACCACTGCGCCACCACGGCTCTGTAATCCTGATTATATTAAAATCTTTTGGTCCACAATTCCAATAAATCCCGCCCTTGCTAAAGATACATTGCAGATGCCATAGTATTCTTAATAGCAATTCTGCAAACATCCAAACAGTTGTCAGTAACGTCTCATTTTCTCTCTCATTTTCTCTTGGTGTCTTTTTGCAGGAAACAAACTGATGTTCTCAAAAGAAGGTTGCACTGGTTATGTTCGAGACTGTGAACGAGGAAGGAGAAGCAAATATGGCATCTTTGTGAAAATTGATTGCTGCAACAGGGATCTGTGTAACGGCACATAGAATGATATTTGACTGTTGTTGTTGTGTCAAGAACTTGCCTTTTTTCTGTGTGTTCATGTAAAAGGTCCCTGGGAGACGCAAATTTCATTTCTGTTTCCAGATAGATAATGCACTCATGCTACCTAGATATAAAATTAAGGAGAGGTGTATTAACATATAATATTAACAATATTTTTCTTTTAAAAATAAAAAAATATTATCATGGCCCTTACTTCCCTATTCAGTATTCCATACCTAAGTAAAGATAGGATATTTCTAGCTCAGGGTTGACATGTGGGGTCGAAAAGAGTCACTAGTGGGAGTTAGAAAACTGGTTCTTTTTTTTTTTTAAGTATGGAGTTTATGTATCGTGGGGTCCTTGGTGTTCTCCGAGCTTGGTTGTTTTCTTGCAGATGTTTCATTACACAACTAGGTAACATCATCAGAGCTGTTACACTGTCACACTGTAGCACCGATGATGTTACCTAGTTGGGTAATGAAACGTCTGCAAGAAAACAACTAAGTTTAGAGAGCACCAAGGACCCCACGATACATAAACTCCATACTTTAAAGAAAAAAAAAGAACCAGTTTTCTAACTCCCACTAGGACTAGTGACTCTTTTTGAGCTAAATTCTCTCTGGCACCATTTCAGTTTTCTTTGTGGGTGTTTAATTTCCATCTCTCCAACACTTCAACACTGTCTACTAAAGGGCAGTTTAATAGAAATCCACGATAGGTTTCCTGGAAGCTTAACCTAGCTCAGTGGTTCTCAACCTTTTTAATGCCGCGACCCCCAACCGGTCATAAGTCGAGGACTACCTAACCGGTCGTAAGTTGAGGACTACCCAACCCGTCGTAAATCGAGGACTTTCCCTGTCCGGGAGCACCGCGCATGCGTGGTGCCGCCCCCTGCGCCGGCCGAGGCGTAGCTGGCAAGGGGCAGTGACGGCGCAGGGCGACCACCGGCTGGGCCACCAGCTGGCCCAGCCCAAGTGAGGTAAGGCACCTGCCGGGCCCCACGCATGCCAGCAACCCTCCCTGCGCCCGCTGGCCTCCCACCTCCCACCCCTGGCCCTCTTTTACTTACATTTTTAGTAGTTGCTCAGCAGGGAGGGGTGGAAACTTCCAGACAGCTCGCCTTCGCTGCAGACAACTTGCAGCACCGTTTGCAGAATGGGACTTTTGGCGGGCTCAGCAGGGCACAGACAGCTTGGACAATTCCTATTGGCTTTTGAAAGCCAATAGAATTAGACTCTATTCAAGAGAGTCTATTCTATTGGCTTTCAAAAGCCAATAGAATAAAAGGGAGTAGCACAGCTAAGGAAAAGGGGGAAAAAATGGTGGACTGCATTGTTTGGCGACCCCCATGAAATGGTCGTTCGACCCCAAATGGGGTCCCGACCTACAGGTTGAGAACCACTGACCTAGCTGGAATTCACTTTCCTCTCTCATTTCACCTCCTAGCTTTCCTGTAGTGTTTTTATTCAGTGGAGTTCTTTTTTAAACAGTTTGGTATAGCGATTAAAGGATCACGCTAGAAGCCAGTAGACCATGAATTCTAGTCCTTGAGCCTTTCAGTCTCTCTCAACCCTAGGAAGCAGCCAATGTCAAACCACTTCCAAAAAATCTTGCCATGAAAATTGCAGGGACCCTTCCAGGTAGTTGTCCACATTGACTTGAAGGCATGAAAAGGAACCTCAAAGTACAATTGTCTGGACCCCTTGATATTTCAGCCCAATAGTCTTACATTTTTGTCCCTGGGTATAAGGCAGTGATGGCGAACCTTTTAGAGACCGAGTGCCCAAACCGCAACCGAAAACCCATTTATTTATTGCAAAATGCCAGGGTTGCATCAGCATTGTGGTGCCTTCGGGAGGGGGGCAGGGAAGCGCCTCTGAGTGCTGCCTCTGGCATGCAAAAACTGGGGGCGCAAAAATGGGCCACCGTGCTGCCAGGCGCAAAAACAGCCGCCGCTGCACTGCGGGGTGCAGATGCAAGGCGCTGCATCACGCAAGAACAGGGCAGGGCTAGTGAGTATCACGCAGGCACTAGTCCCACCCCATTTGCAATGCAAAATGCTTCCCCCTCCCTTTTCTTCCAGTCCACCTCTACTTGAGCTTGCTAGTCGGCTGCTTAGCCTCCTTTGTGCTGGGTAGGGCTCCTGCTCCGGGTGGCAGTGGCGGTCTGATGGACCTGCTGCTAGCGGTGGTATGTGTGCCAACAGAGAGGGCTCTGAGTGCCACCTCTGGCACGCGTGCCATAGGTTCGCCACCACTGGTATAAGGGATCAAAAAAACATGACTGTTATCATTGGAAGACTGTAAATTTATTTACTCTGTATTTGGATCAGCTGTACTTCCCTATGCATATCATGAGAAAATCCCTTCAGGAAATTGTCCTAAAGGTGTTTTTGGACACTCATTTGCATTCTGATTCACTCTAAGGCAGTGATGGTGAACCTTTTAGAGACCGAGTGCCCAAACTGCAACCCCAAACCCACTTATGCATTGTCGAGTGCCGGGTGGGTGTGGCCCATTGGGTGGGCATGGCTGCGGTGGTAACGGCAGACTGGGTGGGACTAAAAAGTTCAATCAATCAATTCCAACTTTGCAAGATCTTTTTTTCCCCCCGAGAAGTTGAAATTGACTGATTGATTGAACCTTTTTTTTTTTTTTTGCACATGGAGGCCTAAAGTGAAAAGATTTTATAAAACCCAGCTGAAGGCCTAGGACTGGGGCGACGGTGCGCGTGCCCACAGAGAGGCCTCTGAGTGCTGCCTCTGGCACCCGTGCCATAGGTTCGCCACCACTGCACAATTAGCCTCTAGATACAGTAGTGGCCAAAGTTGTGGAAATCTTTTGGGAAAAGTGTACAGTAGAAATGCCACCTTTGGTTAAGTTTCCACCAATTTTTCTTCTAATTTCTTTATAACTGTAGCCTTGTTCACTTAATACTATTACTTTACATCGCTTTCTGGGCAACCAGTCAACTCTTTGCACCATTACTTTAATTTTATTATGTTTTACAAGCTCACTAAAGGAAAGAACACAAAAAAAAACCAACCAACTTGACAGCGATCACATAACACACTGACAAATGTCCTCCTCTCAGCTTCAATACATGACATCAATAACTGAATCCTACTGTGATCTGATTGGCTCATTGCCAAAGCAAGATGCTACCCAATTGGCTCTCTAAATACTCATGCTCATTGGCTTCAGATGAAGAAAAGCCACCTGATATCAACCTAAGCAAGTTGTGCTTCCTTTTTCTGGTTCTTTGGCTATAACTTTTCATAGAACACAGTACAGATAATTGAACAAACTTTGTTGCATTATATTCTTGATTAAATTATCTTTCCATTGATATATAATTTTATGGTACTACTCCAAAAAAAGTGATGTTATTAGCCATCAAACCTCAAAAATACACTTTTCCCAAAAGATTTTAACAATTTTGGCCACTACTGTAGTTTCAACGACCTTCAGAGTCTTAGTGACTGGTTGCTTGCAGAGAATATAAACCCCTTTCATTCCCCACTATTTAGTTAGAACTGAAGAAGCTTCTTGGATGAGAAGTGAAACATCTTAAAGAAAAATCAGAAAGTCCAGTTGCCTTTAAAAAAAAAAAAAAGCACCTTTGGGATACCCATGACCTGGATGACTGAGAACTTCCATAGATACCTTCAGGAAATTCTCACTTTCTCACAACTTTCACTTCTACGGTGGTCACCTTCCATCTGGACCACTTAGAAGCAACAGCTGCTCCAGAATGAAGCAATGCAGATACTTATAGAAGTATCTTGGCAAAACATTTCAGCAACTTGCATTGCTTCTCAATGGGCTTCTGGGTACAACTCAAGATACTGGTTTTCACTTATACAGGTAGTCCTCAAATTACAACCATGAGACCCACATGTCATGACAGGTCACCACATGACTGGACTGAATTTTACATTGTCATTCACTATGGGGCTTTTTTTTTTTGCAAAAACATGGAAGTAAATGCCAGTTTCTGACAAAATATTCATAATTTGCAGGCATGTAGCTGCAGGGAGCTGAAAACAGGTGTAAAGGCAGGCCATTTGCCAAGCCCCCAAAATACAGCCATGTAATGGGAGGCAGATGTCAGAACTTTGAAACTTTGATGGTCTGTCAGAACTTTGAATGATTGCTAAGCAACCAGTTGTAAGCTGAGAACTAACTATAATGCCCTTCTTGGTGCAGGACTCAGTTGTTTATGATACTGTCTACTTCCAATCATTTCTGTTCATCCCATGAGATCAGACAGGGTAGGCATACTCCAGATCCCTTTCATTAAACAAGTTGTGTAACTTTTGTGTGACTTCTGTAACATCACATTCTGTATGAATACCACATCCCCCAACATTCAGATGGACCTGGCCTCATTGGCACTCAAGATTTGTTCGTTACCCAAAAAATGGGCCAATTTGTTTTGGTCTTTTAACTCAGTGTTTCCCAAACTTGACAATTTTAAGGCATGTGGACTTCAACTCCCAGAATTCCACAGCCAGCAATGCTGGCTGTGGAATTCTGGGAGTTGAAGTCCACATGCCTTAAAATTGTCAAGTTTGGGAAACACTGTTTTAACTCATATGTTGATGGAGATGCTACAACTGCGTTGGGTTGTTTTAATTACTTTTAAATTGCTTCTTATTGTTGGTTATTCCGCTGTTTGCTGGCCACCCAAAGCCATGTCTTGAATGGGTATATAAAAATACACAAGCAGGTAATAAACTATTACAGTGATCTAATTTATTTAGCATTCGGTTTCTTGAATCAGTTAACAGACATATAATTCTAAACAATGAAGCCACCAAATCAGGGGTGTCAAACTCGCAACGTCACGCGACGTGCGTGTTGCAACTTATCGCGACTTTTTTTGCATTGCTGGCAATGGGGTGGGTGCGGTTTTGCGGGCTGGCAGTTTGACACCCCTGCACCAAATGGTTAATTTCTTACACCTTAATTTTTCTACTGATTGATGTTTTCCTTACATTAGACAAGCAAATTAGGAGCTGCTCAGCTGCCTGTTTCTTTAATGAACTAAGAGAATTACATTGTGACTTTTCCATGTATTGTGTGCTCTTTTTAAAGAAAGCATAAGAAAACATAAAGAATGGAAATTAGAATAGCAAAACACAATCTCTTTTGATTGATTGATTGCTCCAGGAGTCATCTGTTGAGAATTATTAATCAACTATTTTGATTAATAATCAGGAGGCTGATGTTTTATAGATCCATTTCAGGCTAGTAGTACAAGCTGCTTTTAAATGATAGCATTGCTTCCAGCTGAGTTTTGAGTTGGTTCCTTTATCACTAATATTCTTCTATTGTTCTTATTTTCCTCTTGTACAATGTTTGCTGGGCTCTTAAAGTATTTCCTGTGCCAAGAAAAGGGAAAAAAAAGAAAATACGTTGCTTTAAAAAATAGTAAACATCAAGATAATTTGCTATCTCACCCTCTTCAATCCTTGGGCCTTCTCTGAAATTTGCTTTATATGTAGGGGTGTGGGTCTATACATATGTTGTATATAGTATGTTTTAGGTATGTGTCATGTATGTGTTTCATTTTGAGAGCGGGCAACTAAATTTCATTTTTGATGTGTGCCGTTATGCCCACAGTAAAAAAAAATGACAATAAAGGTTATTGTCTCTTTTTCTCAAGGACTGAGACATTGCACTACTTTGACAAAAGCAGTGTTGCATCGTTGCCCCTCAAATTCAGGCCCTTTTGGATGTGCGTGCAATGTTGTGATGCAAGTACAAAATTAGAAAGGTTTGTGCTGCAGTACAGATAGTCCTTAACTTACAGCCATTCATTTAGTGAACGTTCAAAGTTACAACAGCATCGAGAAATGGCGTTACAACTGATCCTTGCACTTACAACTGTTGCAGCAGCTCCACCAGTCACGTGATCACAATTTGGGACTCCTGGCAACTGGCCTCTATTTACCGTGGTTGCCGCATCATGGGATCACGTGATTGACATTTGTGACCTTCCCAGCTGAAACCCGACAAGCAAAGCCAATGGGGGAAACCAGATTCGCTTAACGATTGCACGATTCACTTAATAACTGCAGTGATTTGCTAAATACCCGTAGCACAGAAGGTTATAAAATTGGATGCAGCTCACTTTACAACTGCCTTGCTTAGCGACAGAAATTCCAGTCCTAATTATGGTTAAAAGTCCAGGGGTTACCTGTACTGCAATGCCACTTTTTCCAGACTGACTTGTCTGAATTAACGCCTTTCAGCAAACAGCCTGATTTAAGAACAAAAAATAATTCATAGTACAAGCCTGTTATGTGGTTGCTCATGAATAACTATTATTAGTTTACTTATTTCACCGAGCAAATGAATTAACTTCCGTGAAACATATTATTAAAAAAGCACTTTAGGATCAAGAAGGAATCAGCTCAGTGTTAATTCCCCTCCAATAGGGCCAGAGTTTTAAAATTGAAAGCTTGTAATTAAAAAAAGACAAAAAAGAAGAGTAGGAAAGGGAAAAGAAACAACTTGTGTTTTGACTGCCTTTATGAGACAGACTGCTTTTGCAGCAACAGCTTTTTGTGGGCAGAAAAGCCACAAAATTCCTGAGAAATTACACGATTGTTCAGGAAAACCTGCAGTACAATAAATACATAAGAAAAACCCCAAGATTCTCATTCACAATCAAGAGAACTAATTATACAACTCCAGAAAGAAAGGTCTACCATGGACGTATAAATGGCTTCCAATTGCATAAATTAGAATCAGAACAGCAACTCAATTTGTGTCGAAAATGGGTCTTTGGATCTTCCCAGTAACTCCCACATTTATTCTGTTCATTCTCCAAACAGGTTAGCATAAGCTTCTCCAGACGCATACCTGCATTTAAGGAGAAAGGAGTCACATTTCAATTATCCTTACTAATTTTCCATGGAATGTGCATCATACGTTTTTGTAAAGTCCTTTGTCCTCGTCTTACAACAGTTCATTTAGTGATTCTTCGAAGTTACAACGGCACACTCATTTGCAACCTTCTGGCAAGCAAAGGCAATGGGGAAGCCAGGTTCAGTTAACCAACAACTTGCAGCGATTCACTTAACGACAAGAAAGGTTGTAAACGAATGATTGTAAGTCAAGGATTACCTGCATCCACCCCAGAAAAGCCAGTCCTGTCAAAGGAATGTAATAAGAATCCTTACTTCCAAAGACTTGCATGTGGGCACACAGTCCACTGGAGGTGAGGCAGAAGCTTTTAAGAGGAAGGCAAGGAGCCACTGGCCATACGGACATGCAGTTTCGGCAAATCAAAGTTTCGACTGGGAAAAAGAGACAGAAAGATTGTGTTCTACAAGTAACCTGGCTCTGTGCCAGCAAGCTACAGGCTGATAACGTCTTTAAAATGTGTCTGTTCTTCTCCCCCATTCATTCATTCTTCATGTACAATATTTAGATAGTGTCAGGTTTCCTGCTTTGCTGTTTCTAAAATACATGCAGGTTATTCTAGTAGAGATATAGAAATCTGTATCAATAACAATAGCAATAACATTTAGACTTATATACTGCCCCACAGTGCTGTAGTGTACAGTATAATGTCAGCGTTATTTGCATGTTGTCCCTAACAAGTTGGGTCCTCATTTTACCAACCTCGGAAGGATGGAAGGCTGAGTTCAACCTTGAGCCCGGAAACAGGATTCAACTCCAGGCTGTGGGCAGAGTTTGCCTGCAATACTGCATTCTAACCACTGCGCCACCAGAGCTTCATCAAGCTATTTATATATTACTAATACAAACAGTTGAAAAGGAACAAGTATTAATGGTAGATAATCTTTAGTTTAAACATCTCTGCAAGTATCTGTTCTGTAAAATACCTTATCAATGTTGGGCTCAGACGGGCTAATTACAATTCCTAGTGCATAGGTGCAAACTTCACTGGAAAAGCCCAGGTATCCATTTCAGTCACATTAATTACTAACCCCACAAGATATCATAAAAGGTAAAGAGGATTTCTTCTTCTGCTCTCAGCCTATCTGACAAAAGAGACCCCTAATTCCATGAAGATAGCCTCTAGTTACAGATTAGCACCTGGCAGGGGAACCTATTAGGCTTTTTAAAAGACATATGATTTAAGTGCCAGAAGTAAAGGGCTCAACTCCAATGCAGCCAAAATCACCATTTTCACTCTTTAGAAGCAAAGTAGGGAGGGCCCTTGGCTATATTAGATCTTTAGTAGAAAGGGGGAATTTAAACTTACTGTCTCCCAATGATCCTAATGAAGACTTCTATATCTTAATACGCTAACAGACATAACAACTATATTTTTTTGTTGCTGAGCCCTCAACTCCCAGGCTTTATGCTTTATTCTCTTAGACCTGGGTGGCCATGAGTAATTTTTAACAGAGAGCTTTGGGTATAATTGACATTTGTGGGTGTGGGAATAATAGAGTGGAGATATCTCTATTTTTATTAGGGACTTACCTCCCATTGTGATGAAAAGAAGAAGATAAAATATAAGTAGCCAAAGCCGAACCATGCCTATTTACTCCAAGTCTGTCAGCAAAGGCATGGAAAGAGAAGAAGGGACTTTTAAATCTGTGGGCAATTGGGTTTTTAATTTAATCACACGTCTGTATTTCAGGAATCAACTTGTTACTTGTGTAGGTGGATCAACCATACCAGTGATGGGACATTGAGATCACTGAACACCATGTTTGATCTGTAGATAAAATGTTTCATCGTCAACATCAAACGTGGCATTTTGAGGCTTGGTAGCCCTGAGCCTACACCCACTTATTCCTGGGAGAGTTTCAGAATTCAATATCAACCTCTCCTATCATAAATTGAGAAGAGTTTTCACCTTAGACCAATGGTGGAGAACTTATGGCACATGTGCCAGGGGCGGCACTCAGAGCCCTCTCTCTGGGCACACACACCGTCACGGGATGTGGGGATGCTCCGGAGATGGCGAGGGACTAGTCCCTGCTGACCAGGTCCCGGCCCGCCCACCCAGCCATGCCCACCCAGTCTGCCATGACCACCACAGCTATGCCCACTCAGCGGCCATGTCCACCCAGTGGGCCACGCCCCCCGCTCCCCATGAGAGCACCACAATGCTGATGTGTCCTTGGCACTTTGCGATAAATAAGTGGGTTTTGGGTTGCAGTTTGGGCACTCAGTCTCTAAAAGGTTCGCCATCACTGCCTTAGATATAAAAACCACTAGCACAAACTTTGCAGGTCTGTAGAAAGCGGCCATTTTACCTCATGCTCTCACTGTTGGCAATGCAACACTCACTCTTTCTGAAATGTTTAGCTATGAACAAGGATTTTATGTTCCCTTTTTCACAAATGTTTCCTTCTATAGCAAAAAAATGGAAGAGAGTAAGAATAGCACTGAGCCAATTGTTTATGAAAACTGCAAACATCTCAGGAATGACAAAATGTTATCTCTCTCTTTCTAACTTTGGACGTCTCTGCCAGTCCCTAAGAACACATCCACAGGGCTTTTCTTGTTGATATCAGAACTCTGCATAACTTCAAACTGACAGGAGGGAAGTTCAAAAATAACATTAGACAGTTGTACTTCACTTCAACTTTCAGCAGAGGTGATAAGTCAGTCATAAGTAACTGAGTTTAAACATGGTGGAGATGAACACATTTGTCTGAAATGGTATAGGGTTTCCTGCCTGAGCAGAGGGTTGGACTAGAAGATCTCTAAGGCCCCTTCCAACATTATTATATTATATTATATTATATTATATTATATTATATTATATTATATTATATTATATTATATTATATTATATTATATTATTATATTATATTAACATGTCTGCCATCTGACAAAACATTTAAAAATAAAATAAATTAAAAACTCAAAGGGCAGACTTGATGGACCACCAGGTCTTTTTCTGCCATCAGCTTTCTATGTTTCTATCCTAAACTATCACAATCCCCTGTTATGGATGGATGGATAGCACATTGTTCCTATTGCCTTTTTGAAAGTGCAATCCATTGCACTTCTACTCAAATAAAAAATTCACTGTTTCAACCTTTGTTCAGTCTCCTGTGGAAGCAGAGGAGGCACAGCCACACTACTGGATCTTTTGAATCCTTACCATGGCTTCAATCTGGTATCCCACAGCAAGCTAATCTGAAATGGGATCAGTCAGAGTGATGCTTTACAAGTGATTCTGAGCTCCACAATGTCCATTTGCAAATAATTTTAGCTTGATCCTTTGCAACTGCATTAGTGCAACTTTCTTGAACACATATATTTTACTCATAAAGAGCTATAATTATATCTTTGATCACATTTCTTCTGGCTGATATATATATATTATTTTGTATTATATCATTAATTATTTTTTAATTATTTTATAATTGTTCCTTGCCCAGAGTCATTCGTTTGAGAAGGTCAGCTAAAGAAATAAAATAAATAAAATATCGACAAAAGGGGCCAACAGCCAGAGGTCCACCAGCTGAGCTTCAGCCAAGTTGGGCGTTGTGCTGCCATCTGCTGAAGCTTTGTTGTGAAGCCTTTAAAGCAGTGGTTCTCAACCTTTTTAATGCCGCGACCCCCAACCGGTCGTAAGCCGAGGACTACTCAATTGGTCGTAAGTCAAGGACTACTCAACTGGTGCAGCACCGTTTACAGAATGGGACTTTTGGTGGGCTCAGAAGGGCAGAGACAGCCTGGACAATTCCTATTGGCTTTTGAAAGCCAATAGAATTAGACTCTATTCAAGAGATCTATTCTATTGGCTTTCAAAAGCCAATAGAATAAAAGGGAGTAGCACATCTAAGGAAAAGGGGGAAAAAATGGCGGACTGCGTTGTTTGGCGACCCCCCATCGTTAGACCCCAAATGGAGTCCTGACCCACAGGTTGAGAACCACTGCTTTAAAGCAGAGCCTGTGGAGGTTGGCCAATATACTCGATCCACAAAGAACTCATTTCCCACTCTTGAAAAATCATTGCTTTTTCCAACAAGACACGTAGCGTGGTCTTTAACCGTCTTTTATGTTAGTTTTTGGTATGTTAGTTTTCGCTAGAGATCTTGGCTCTATGACGGAACGGAGAGGTGGGAGTGGAATCGAATAAAGAAAGCAAAGCGGGTTGGTCCAGCTAGGTTGGATATTTCTCAGAGCTCTTAAGACTACACGGTGACATCCCCCCGCAACCCCCAGTCTTTCAAAACACGTGCCGGCCCCCCCAACGGCAAATGTACCCTCAGTCCGGGGGCAACCCTGTCACCCCTCGCGAAGCCTCGAAGGCTTCTTCCCTGGTTAAATTCTTGTTCCTTTGCGGGCAACGCAGCGGCCGTTGCAGTTTTCCACCCGCGCTGTGACCGGTTTTGATGCAGAGTGAGTCAGATGAGAAGTGTCTCGTCTCTGTTTAACCCTTGTGCATAAGCTCGGCACGCGTGCAAAAAATCGCTCATAGCTTCTTACAGCCAGTATGACGCTTCATCCAATTACTGCTCAGGACAGTCATTAAATTAGCTCCCGCTTCTATTTTCCACCACTAAATATATTACAGCTTGCGTGCTTGCAAGTCTTGGCATCCGTGCCACTTGTCATATAAAAGCATCAAAATCTGCATCGCCCGAGGGCTGATTGTCGTTCAGAAAGACAATAAAGGAGAATATTTGTAGCTCAGGGTTGAAATGTGGGGGCCTTGATGCTCTTTTGCGCACACGCGTGTCAGGCGGAATGTATGTCGCCACACATCCCTTAGCAGCGGCCGATCGCTTCCTTATCTGCTGGCGCGGTGGCTCTTGTCTTAAAAAACAGGGCTCTCCAAATTTGGCAACTTTAAGACTTGTGAACTGAACGGAGGTTTACACGTTTTTGCACGGGTTTCCCTTTCCAGTTGCATTGAATAAACACTGCTGGCTTAGGTATGCTAAAGTCCGCAAAATGATCTGAACGTCACGACCCAGCACTTTCTAAACTAACTCGTTGGAGATTTCTGGGATTTGAAATCCATTCCTCTTAAAGTTCGAAACTTGAAAAACACTGCCTTAAATGTCCTACCATCTCTAGGCAATTCGGAATGCGCGATTTCTTCCGCATAGCTGGCTGAGGAATTCTGGGAGTTGAAGTCTTCGTTCACTCACTTCCGCCCTAAAACTCCGCCCTACCCCAAAAGGGAAGTGGAGGGGGGAAGAAGAATCATCAAAGCGAATCCAGAAGTTCGCATTCTTTTATAACTCTACAGTTACGAGTCTAATGCCAGCCGGAAGAATCCTTGAACTTAAGCACCCAGGAAAGGGCTTGCGACTGCGATCCTCGATGAAAAAATAAAATAAAAATGCCCAGGAATCCTCCTCACCATCGAGTCGGAAAGCAAAACCGGCCTAGCGAGTTCCGATGGTCTCCGCGGGGCTAGAAGGGCCGCTTCCGGTGACGCCAGAGCGGAGAGAGTTCTGCGTCTGGGGAAAGATGAGGGAGGCTGGACGCGGGGTAGGCCGTGCAGGGAGCCTCATTGCCGCCCGCGGCGACCGAGGCTTTGGTGGGGAGGGAGGCAGGTGAGGGAGGGAGAAGGGGAGTCGCAGCCGCCCGCCGAGGGGCAGCCCTGGGCTGCTGGCCGGGCCTGATCGCAGCTCCCTGGCCAGAGGCGTCCAGTCCCGCCGTCCAGGGTGCTTCAGCCCCCATGGCAGTCCCGCCTCTTCTCGCCTCGTGGGACCCTCCGAGGGCTCCAGCCTTTCCTCCGCAAGCAGCGCGGCGGCGGGTGCCGGTTCTCCTCTGACTCGCCCGCGCGTCATTTGCACGGAAGGTAGGTTACTAATAAAGGAGAATATGTGTAGCTCTGGCTGCACATGAGGGGTCCTTGGCACTCTCTGAGCTTACTTGTTTTCTCGCAGACCTTTCATTACCCAACTAGGTAGCATCATCAGAGCTAGTAAGGAGTGCGGTTTGCTGTCAGTTTATATTTTGGTGGCTTGCCTGAGGAGATGCGTGTTTGACATAAAAGATGATAGCTGCATTCTTACCCAAAGCCTTTTTGAATATGTCAGCTAGGCTGGGGACTCAATTCCCAAACCATTTGCAGAGCAGCAATTGGAGAACGCTGGACTTAGCATAGGAGAGCGCATAATTTTAAGAAGCAATTTTCAGGTTTAGGGTAAGGTCAGAAGTGTCCTAGTCCTGTCTGGGAGGCTTTCTAGTGTGGAAAAGCTGGAGAGAATCCCAGCTGGAAGGGACTGGTGGAAGCCGGAAAGAGTTTGTTTCTTCAGCTCTTCCTGGAAAGATCCATTCTCCAATCTACGCAAGATAATTCTCTAGGAGTCCTTGGTGTTCTCTCAGCTTGATTGTTTCCTTATAGACTTTTCATTACCCAAACTAGGTAACATCATCAGTGCTAATAAGGAGTGGGGTTTGCTCTCAGTTTATATTCTAAGAGGCCTGGTCTGTCGGTATTGGTGGAGGTGGCCTTAGCGATTCTTTGGTTGGGCTGTTTGCTGTTGGCTTCTTTGGCAATTTCTTGATTGGGGTATTGTTTATTTCAGTGGTTCTTAACCTTTTTGAACGAATCGCCCCCTTGAGCCAATGAGGAAGTTGTCATCGCCCCCCTCCCGCAACATAACCTCTCAATCACAACATGGGAAATAATTCTTCAGTTTATCCTTTTTTTGTTTTCTTTAAAATTGTTCATCAGGACATATCGATGCAAATAATTTATTTCCAGTCTTTTCCCCATATCTCCCATATTCTGGCTAATGGTGCGCCACTGTGTGTGTAGAGGCTGCAGCACAACACGCATGAAGATAAGCAATGCGTATTTACATATGTACGGCGTTCTGTACTGAAGCTAGCTGGAGGAACATTTGAAAACACAATTCAATCCACTAATAGCGAGCTATCTGATGTTTTTGTACGACAGATATACAGCCATTCACTGTATGAAAAAGTCTCAAAAATGCCCCCCAAACTTCTCGCTCTATCGCCCCCATATCGCCCCCTTTTTGTTCCTTCGCCCCCACGTCGCCCCCTTTCGTTCCATCGCCCCCCCTGAAAAATGAAATTGCCCCCTGGGGGCAATATCGCCCTGGTTAAGAACCACTGGTTTACTTGATTGTTGGTCTGATGTTAATCTTGGAGTTAATCTATACTCATTTGACTGCTGATTGCTGGTGGGGAGGAGTTTTGGTCTTTTTGTTGCTTTTTTTTCTTGTCAACTGTCTCTTTTGCATAATCTATAGCTATTAATGTCTACGTCTCTATTGATGGCTGATTTGGCAGAATGCCAAGCTTCTAGAAATTCTAGCATTTTTGGACTTGGCTTGGTCTAGGATGGTCACATTTTCCCAACTCTGTTTATATGTTGTGAAATTAAAGGATTTTCATCATGTCTTCTGACTTGGTGTTCATAGATACATTCTGCCAGCCTTCTGCCTATTTGTCCTACATAGTGGTTGTCCTTACATTTTGGCTCAGTGGTTAGAATGCAGTATTGCAGGCTACTTCTGCTGACTCCTGGCTGCCAGCAATTTGACACTTCGAGCCTTGCAGGCTCATGGTTGACTCAGCCTTCCATCCTTCCAAGGTTGGTAAAATGAGGACCCAGATTGTTGGGGGAGGCAATATGCTGACTCTGTAAACTGCTTAGAGAGGGCTGTAAAGCACTGTGAAGCTGTATATAAATCTAACTGCTATTGCTAAGTGCTAATTGCTAGTTGACTCCTGTTTTTTCTTCTGGAGTTGTTGGGTCTCTCTCATCTGCTGGCGTGGTTGTCCTGGGTCTGAAAAGGATGAAGCCTCTTTCTCAAGCCTGCTAGAGCATTAAACATGCAGGATCAAGCCTGCTTCCCCAGGCCTTAATCACAGATAGGCACCCACTCACCCGTGGTCCTTTTCTAGGTGCTACTATTGCAACGACGGTGAAGTGAAAGTAGTCCTTGACGTACAACCACAATTGAGCCCAAATTTCTGTTGCTAAGCAAAACAGTTAAGTTGAATCTTGCCCCATTTTACAACATTTCTTGCCACAGCTGTTAAGTGAATGTTGCAGTTATTAAGCTAGTAACAGGGTTGTTAAGTGAATCTGGCTTCCCATTTGACTTTGCTTGTCAGAAGATTGTAGAAGGTGATCACATAACCCTGGGACACTGCAACTGTCATAAACATGAGTCAGTTCAGTTTCCAAGCCTCTAAATTTTAATCACAGTGGTCGTAATTGTGAAAAATGGTCATAAGTTACTTTTTTCAGTGGCATTGTAACTCTGAATGTCAATAATTGAACTGTTGTAAGTGGAGGACTAGCTATAATCTCCGCTGTTGAGGAAGAGCATAATTTGTTCTCGTTCAAATAAAGAGGGTCTCTGGGAGGAGTAACAGCTGTATGAAGAATCAACCTGTTGTATGTTTTTCAGCAGATTGGTATAAATCTGTATCTCAATAGACCGAAGGTGACAAGCTTTGTTGTCTTCACCTAAGTACAACATTCTGAAGGAAAGGGAGCAAAGAAAATTTTTTAAAAGGCAGACTTTTTTGGAAGTCAAATTTGGAAAGCAGATGGAATATGTTTGGCATATCAATTGTTTAGATGCCAACTCCCGGTTTTGCGCGATAGCGACCGGTTGCGAGCTTGCAGATTCTCTGTACCCCTGCGGCTAATTTTGCCCTACTTGGGGACCCTAAATGGGTCTACGTCGCCCCAGAGAGGCGACGAAGAAAGAAGGGTGCTCCAGTGATTCTGGAACAGTGGCAGCCGTTCCATTCGACTTCGGGAAAGCCTTCTAATCCAACAGGAGAAAGACTAACTGTATTACATCGACCAGCCCAAGCTACTTGCAACCGAAGTCCAAAAGCACTAACCAGCACAACTGTGAACAGCGTGCTGGAAACTGGGTGAGGAATTTGATCTTCTCTTTTCTATTTTACATTTAATTTCCTGGAAAAGATTCCCAAGAAGCAAAATACCTCCGAAAGGGAAGGAGGGGGATTTCAGCCCCACCCTTATACTAACGGAAGCGGCGAATTAATCTTTTTATGGAAGATCAAAATATATGGAAGTGAAATAAATATAAAACCTGAAATTTAAAACTTAAATCTGGATAAATCGAAAATTGTTTTAATGGTTAAGACTCTCATTTCAAAGATAATTGTTCATTTTGGAAATTGAAAAACAAATAGTTGCTGACACCTAGTGGCAGATGAGGACTATGGCAGCTATGGCTTTAATATAAGACTTGGCAAAATCTGGGAAAAGCTAATCTATGTCTGTGACTTTCAAAGCTTTAACGACAAAGAACAGTTGTGAAAAAAGACAATAATCTGGGCTGTAAACAAAGAGAGAATTATAAATTTTAGGAAAAATTTATTTTGAACTATTTGGATTACAAATATCTATCTAATTGGGACTCTAAAGCTATTTACAGAGAAAAGAAAGGAAGAGAAAACTCAAATTTTTGGCTATCATGGATCAGAGACATGTAGAAAGAACATATCAAGAAAACATAAATATGTCACAGGAGGAGATATATAGTATACTGCAACTAATTCAAACAACAATGACTTTAAATCATAAAGAAATCCAAAACAACTTTGAAAATAAATCAATCTATTCCCAAGTTAACTCTACAACAACAGAAAAGGAGCAGATAAAACAGATAAATAGCTATAGAATTGAGAATAGAGACTTAAAGATGGAACTTAACAGAACAAGGAAACATGATTTAATCTTAATGGAAAAAAATTCACAAGAATTGGAAAAAACAACTTATCCCTTAAGACTACAAAATAAATCTGAGGACAAGAAAGCAGACCGGGTAAAATGGACTGTAGAGATGTTAGGAACATTGGAGAGAAAGGAAATGATACGAGAAGCGGAAAAAAAAAAAGATTTTCAACAAACAAGGAAAGACAGAAGTCCCGTACAAAGACAATCAGACCGGTCTGTCTGAAAAACTTTCTCTCTCTCTCTCTCTCTCTCTCTCTCTCTCTCCCTCCCTCCCTCCCTCTCTCTCTCTCTCTCTCTCTCTCTATATATATATATATATATATATATATATATATATATATATATATATATTAAGAATAATGCTAAAAATAGAGGAGTGATAGAGGAGGAAATTATATATATATAATTTCAAATTTTATTTATAATACAGTTAAAAAGAAACAAACATTGGATTTAACTTAACATTCCAGTATATACATTCTTATCAGATTATTCCACTTTTTACAATCAATTCTTCATCTCTACATATACATCTAAGTTTTATGTACAATACTTATTCTAAAATAACATATGTATAATAACATATATATTGTACTTTCTGTGCTATGGAGAGGGACTGGTGTTGTTAGAACACTTTTAAAATAGTAGCATCAGTATCCTTTGCAGTCCTTGAACAGCTTTGCACTTTTGACAACATCACTGACTGCCTAGAAAAATCCTAATAATGATGATCAGGAATTTCTCTAAAATCTGGGTTAACATCCCTTTTGCAAAGGCAAGGGCTGAATCAAATGATTGTGGATTCAGATTTTTCTTGAACCAGAAATTACTTGTAGGTTTATGGGACATTTGCAATTTGGGTTGAAATAATGCAAACTGACAATATGTAGACTTAGTTTGGTTCAAAGTGACAACAGCATTGAAAAAAGTGACTTAATGACCAGTTTTTACATTTATGACCACTACAGCATCCCCAGAGTCCCATAATCAAAGTTTGGGTGCTTGGCAACTGGCATGTATTTACGATAATTGCACTGTCTCAGATTTATGATCACCATTTGTAATTTCCCAGTCAGCTGCTGACAAGCAAAGTCAATGGGGGAAAGTCAGATTCACTTAACAACAGCCTGATTCACTTAACAACTGCAGTGATTCATTTAAAAACTGGCAAAAAAGTCATAAAATGGGGCAAAACTCTCATAACAATTGCCTCACTTAGTGGGGCTCAATTGTGGTTGTAAATTGAGCACTATCTATAATGGTGTTCTTTAAAGGTAAGGTAAGGTAAGATAAGATAAGCTTTATTGTCATTTTTTTACTGTGGGCACAACGGCACACATCAAAAATGAAATCTAATTGTCCACTCTCAAAGTGAAACACATACATGACACACACCTAAACCTACTATATACAACATATATATATAGACCAGTGATGGCGAACCTTTTAGAGACCAAGTGCCCAAAAACTGGCCCTGCCCCGCTCCACCCCCTGCCCCGCCCCTACCCCACCTGCTCGCAGCGCCACTCACCACCTCCAGGACCTGCTGCAGATCGCTCAGGCAGCCCAGCAGCACCATGGAGGCCACACCTTCTGCCCGTGCCCCGCAGCATCAACTGTGCATGATGGGGCGTGAGGGCAAAGTCTTGTCTACGCTATCTGGCTGCCATGTCTTTGGCTGCACTGCTCTGCGTGGGCCACGCTCGGGGGTGACTCTCCTCCAGGGGGGCTGTGGGTGAGGAGGGGGTTGCAGGGGGAGGCAAGGCTGGGGCAATGGCACATGTGCCCACAGAGAGGGCTCCGAGTGCTGACTCTGGCACGCGTGCCATAGGTTCGCCACCATTGGTATAGACCCATACCCCTACATATACATATACCCCTAACAAATCAATACTAAATACTGTCCATCTTGACTATGTTACGGAAGGTTGGCACAAAATATACCGTGCTTTGAAGTATAGAAGCCGCTTTATGAATATGAAGTACTGCATTTTAATTTTGTTTTCCTTTTTGAATGACAAGATAAGCAGATGATGCAGGAAGTACCTTATTTTGCAAGATAAATTGGTGTTGAAGAAGAAAGGAAGAAGCTGCTTTCACTCATTGGCTTCTGTGGATAAGTCTCGACTATCCTCACTCCTGTCCAAAGAAGAAGATGCCTGTGATAATTGATCAACTCCAGATGAATCAAACAAGGGGTAGGTAGAGTATTGCAAAGCCATTGGTCACAGCTATCCAACAGTCTAGTCTTGTGGAGGGGTGAATATTAGCTTGTTGTAATAGTTTTGCTGTCGGGCAGGGGTCTTCAAACTTGGCCCTTTTATGACTTGTGGACTTCAACTCCCAGAATTCCTCAGCCAGCGTGTCTGGCTGAGGAATTCTGAGAGTTGAAGTCCACAAGTCATAAAAGGGCCAAGTATGAAGACCCCTGCTGTAGGGCATGGTAGACATTCTGCTGCCTCCATCCTCTTTGTTAAGGCCGGATTAACAGAGTTTGAGGCAAGTGCAACTCTGTTTATAGTTTTCTGTAGTGATGGAACCGTATAATCCAGAGGTGTTCTAGAGAAACTCCTTTGGCTCACTCGTGTTTTTACAGCTGGCGTGGAAATTACGATTGCTCAGGGCAAAACTGGAGTAGATGTGGGTTGTGTATGTTGTAGGCTAATTTCTCCATTATGTAGATTTACTATAGAAAGCTCTGGATTTTTTTCTTCTTCTTTGAATGGCGGTTTCTTAGAAATGCTGTAGATATCGCACATCAAGGGAAGGTGTCCAGGTTGACATGACTTTCATCTTTTTAGCAGCTGGATCCGAATCCCTCTCAGGTCTGTAGCAATGTGATTGTACACTACTTTGACAAATAAACTGTATAAAGTCACTGAGGAGATAAAATAGGAAATGTAGATTAATTTTGGTCACTTGAAATTTTCCCATTTTTTGGGAAGTGGCCTGAAGTGGCCCATTTAGAATTCTGAATGTCCTCTTGCTTCCGATGCCTTTAGAAGGTTTATTAGCCATCATGCCATCCATTTCTTGGCTTCCCAGCTCTTGGCTGTCTAGATCAGAGGAGGCAACCTCGGCTTTTTTATGACTCACGGACTTCAATTCCCAGAATTCCTGAGTCAGCATAGTTATGCTGACTCAGGAATTCTGGGAGTTGAAGTCCATGAGTCATAAAAGAGCCAAGGTTGCCTACCCCTGGTCTAGATCAGGGCTTTTCGATCTTTTCACCCATTGTACCACTTTTAGGATATGGCAATATCTGAGTACCACCAGTTGCCTAGCAAGGTGTCAAAAACTTGATGGCCAAAAAGAAAAAAGTGATAAAGTACAGGTAGTCCTCGACTTACAACAGTTCGCTTAGTGACTATTTAAAGTTACAATGACACTGAAAAAAGTGCCCCCCAAGGCACAGCCGAGCAAGACACCTGCCTTCCCACCCGGCGGCGCTCTTCCTCCTGTCCAAGGTTTCCATTGTTGTGAGCATTTCTGTTGAGGATTGGCAGTGGAGGTGGGGTGGGGGGGTGTTTGGTTTTTATTCCCCCCGTCTGCTGGATGGTTGCAGCAGGTTTTGATCACTTCACATGACCCTAGGACACTGTGACCATCATAAATATGAATCAGTTGCCAAGCATCTGAATGTAAATCACAAGACCCTGGAGATGCTGCAACATTCCAGCTGATCGGTGCTTCTTCTGGGCTCAGCAGAAGCACCAGGATCAGCGCTGAGCTCCAGCTGGAGCCTGGCACTGATCCTGGTGCTTCCCCTGAGCCCTGACAGCCCCAAAGAAGCGCTGATCCTGGCACTTCCCCTGAGCTCTGACAGCCCTGCAGCTCCAGCCATCTCTCGCTCAGGCTTGTGCGGTGCTGCGCTGGTTCAGCTCATTCCCCTCCCCTGCTACCACTTTTCTAGGATGGTCGCGTACCACCTGCCAGGTGCCAATGTACAACAGGTGGTACCTGTACCACTGGTTGAAAAGCCCTGATCTAGATCCTTCACAGTCCTGCTGTGCTTCTTAGTAGGATGTCCTCCTTGGCTATCATATTTGACTTTTCTTTTCTTTTTTCTTTTTTTTTTTTTTTTGAAGTGAAGCCTCTTTGAATTTCAGCATTTCGGAGAGAGGACAGGTAGCCCCTTGACTTAGAGCCATTCTTTTAGTGACCGTTCAAAGTTACAACAGCGCTGAAAAGAGTGAGCGACTTTTTCACGCCTGCAACCACGGCAGGATTCCCTACGGTCGCATGATCAAAATTTGGCCACTTGGCAAGCAAGTGTCCCAGGGTCAGGCGACCTTTGCGACCTTCTGACAAGCAAAGTCAACGGAGGCCAGGTTCACTTAACAGTCAAGTTACTCATTTAACCGTTGCAGTGGTTCACTTAACAACTGTGGCAAGAAAGGTCGTAAAATGGGGCAAAACTCACTTAACTGTCTTGGTTAGCAACGGATAATTTTGGGCTCAATTGTGGTTGTAAGTTGGGGACCACCTAACTTCCCAAGTTCAGAGAAGGACTAATTTCCATTTGTCATCACACTCTTTCAGTATCGTACATGAAGAGCACATGTATGTTTTCTAGAGAAGGGGCGGGATGTCCATAAAATATAACATTAAACTGTGAACCTGGTTGGTTCTGACTACAACGTTCCTCCCCCTCTGTGTTACAGAAGCCATGGCCACCACAAATCCTCTGGAGACCCTCCAAGTGGAAGCCAGCTGTTCTGTCTGTCTGGAGTACCTGAAAGACCCTGTGATCATTGACTGTGGCCACAACTTCTGCCGGGTGTGCATCACCCGCTGGTGGGAGGACTTGAACCGAGACTTCCCTTGCCCCGTGTGCCGTAAGACTTTCCGCCACCGCTCTCTGAAGCCCAACCGGCAGCTGGGCAACATGGTAGAGATTGCCAAGCAACTCCAGGTCACCAATAAGCGAAAGATAAGGGATGAGAACTTATGTGAGAAGCATAATGAAGTGCTTCGCCTCTTCTGTAAGGAAGACCAGGAGGCCGTTTGCTTAGCGTGCGAGATCTCCCACGAACACCGTTCCCATACAGTTGTGTCCTTGGATGATGCCTCTCAGGAATACAAGGTAGGATGATGGCACTGGCACACAATGGGTACAGAGCTTTCCTGGCTAAACTGACTGCTCTGATAAAAGGGGGGAAAAAACCAAGTTTTTTTTTTGTTTCCACTTGGAAACCGCTTCTGGACTTTGTGCTTGAGGTGGAAAAAAAATTGAAACTTTGATTTTGGGCTTTTACCGATCAGATAGGTTTGTTGTTATAGAAATGGCTGGTTCAGGGGTAGGCAACCTTGGCTCTTTTATGACTCGTGAACTTCAACTCCCAGAATTCCTGAGCCAAAGTTGCCTACCCCTGGTCTAGTGCATAGCTGACTCAGGAATTCTGGGAGCTGAAGTCCACGAGTCATAAAAGAGCCAAGGTTGCCCACCCCTGGGCTAGTTTATACCACTATGTAAAAGTAAAAAGCTGAGGTTTGATGCTATTATCTTATTTTACTGCACCAAAGGGAATCGGAAGTCATTGTGCCTTTTCTTTCTTTTTTCCCTTTTTTTTTTTTGCACTCTCCCCCTCCCCTTTCCCTCCCCTGTCTTTCCTACTATTTGTTTTTGTATTGTATTTTACAGTATAAACCCAGGGTATCAAACTCATAACGTCATGTGACGTGTCACGACGCATCGCGACTTTTTTGCCATTGCCAGAAATGTGGGCGCGGTTTCGCTCTGATGCATCTGGCCTGTGGGCCGGCAGTTTGACACCCCTGGTACAAACAAATAAAAAAGAGTAAAGGTAATGGGTACAAAGCTTTCCTAAAATCCAGAGGAGGAGTAAAAATCACTATGACTGGCAGTGGGATGATAACACAGGTAGTCCTTGACTTATAACTGGTCGCTTAGCGACTGCTTACATGACCACATTTTAGGCTGTTAGCAGCATCCTATTGTTTCAACTGATCACAACTTACAATGTTTTTGCCAGGAAATGACAGTTAGTTCTTTTTTCCAATAAAAACACCTCATAGTAAACGGCAGGCTTTGCTTAACCACTGCAGAGTTTGCTATATGACTGCCACAGTTGCTTAAAAGCCTCTGCGAAAAAAGAAAGAAAGAAAGAAAGAAAGAAAGAAAGAAAGAAAGAAAGAAAGAAAGAAAGAAAGAGAAAGAAAGAAAATTGAGTGGGTCATGTGATGACTCACTTTACGAGCATCATGACTTACAACCATAATTGGCAGGCTTCGTTACAGTCATAAATTGAGGACTACCTGTATCTGTTTTTTCTTGGTTCGGTATCAAATGAGTTTGCGTACTATCGGTATGTATCTTCTTGTTTTGATCAGTTGTATCCTGATGTTTTGCTTTAAAAAACGATACTCGGAGCCTCTTCTGTAACAAGAGTGTTCGTGATCACGTCTTCCTTCGAAGTATCGTAGAACAATCTTTTCTAACCCAGTTTGCTCCAGAGGTGTTGGGGTTATAAGTTCTAATTGTCTCAGTGAAGGTGGTCTTTTCATGCTAGTTTGCAGTTCTGTGGTTCCCACATAGCTAGAAAATGCTAGTCTGGAGAAGCAACTTTAAACTCACGAAGGAAAGCGAATAGACGTGTCCCAGGATAATGTTGCAGGATCCAATCTGGGTCGGTCACCGGGACCAGCGGTTTTTAGTCTTCCGAGCTTTCGGACTCATGCCCAACAAATCCCCAACTTTAAATGGTTAAAGCAGGAGTATCAAACTGCCGGCCCGTGGGCCGGATGTGTCAGGTGGAAGCGGCGCCCACCGATTGCTGGCAATGGCAAAATCAGCCCGATGCGTTGCGCGACGTCATGTGACGTCGCGAGTCTGACATGCCTGGGTTAAAGGCATTTTGCTTCAGCCTTGCCCTCCATTTGTTTTTCTGTTTTTATTCCCCCTGCCAAACTGGTGTTCAAGTTCAGTAGCTCCTGGTGACCTTTAAGAATTATTAACTTTTGAGATTTATTTTTATATTTCTTCAAATCTCAGTATTCTCCTGAATACCTATTTTAGCTTAGCAAACTCATTTGAGTTCCAGTTCTGAGAAGAGGCCAGATGTATTAGTATCAGTTACATTAAATACAGCAATATGAAAGATAGTGTGGTACTAGATCAAAATATTAATTTTAATTATTTTCCCTGAAAATAAGACCCAGTCTTATTTTGGGGGGGGGCTCCAAAAGATGCACTAGTTCTTATTTTCGGGGGATGTCTTTTCCATGGTCTCACCTCATGGTGGCAGCACTGAATGCCCCGCCCAGCTGTCCCACTTGTTCCTTTCCTCCCATCCCTTCCCTGCCTCCCTTTTCCTCATTCCCATCTCCTTCTGAAGGAAGAATTTGAACCCCCCCATATTTTCCCTCTTCCATATATTGATCAAACAAGGAAAAGCCTCCAGAGACAGAAAAGACAAGCTGCTGAGTGAACTAGCTTAAAAAGGCACATTCCCCTTTAAGAATTAGCTACTGGCTAGAAAGGAAAGTAAGGAGCACAGCCTGCACTTAAGGGAGAAAAAAAAAATGTAAGTACTGGCTGCAGTCTAAGGCAGTGGTTCTCAACCTGTGGGTCGGGACCCCATTTGGGGTCGAATGACCATTTCATGGGGGTTGCCAAATAATGCAGTCCACCATTTCCCCCCCCCCCTTTTCCTTAGCTGTGCTACTCCCTTTTATTCTATTGGCTTTTGAAAGCCAATAGAATAGACTCTCTTGAATAGAGTCTAATTCTATAGGCTTTCAAAAGCCAATAGGAATTGTCCAGGCTGTCTCTGCCCTGCTGAGCCCGCCAAAAGTCCCATTCTGCAAACGGTGCTGCACCAGTTGAGTAGTCCTCGACTTACGACCGGTTGAGTAGTCCTCGACTTACGACCGGTTGGGGGTCGCGGCATTAAAAAGGTTGAGAGCCACTGGTCTAAGACAACCTCCCCAAATGGCTCCATTCATAAGTAAAGGAATGCTATAGGCAAAATCCATTCAGGAGAAAAATACTTCAAAATCCCTTGCAGCAAAACTTACAGCTAACAACAGCAGAGCAATAGAAGCTAACACCATCAGCCAAATAGAAATTGCCAAACACTCCTTAAGCACACAAAGCCCTCATTGCACAAATCCCAGAACGTCAAAGTCACAAAAGCACATAAGAATCCTTCCACTCTCCATCTCCTTCCCTCCTCCGTGCCTCACCTCCAGCCATTGCAGCCTTTTTTCATTCCTCTTGGAGGGCGACCCCTTCCCCCACTGCATTTCTTGCCTTTTTGCTGCTGCCAGCACAGGTGGCTGCCACAGCAGTTGTAGATCGGCTCATGGCCAGCCTGCTTGGATCTCCTCTCCCCCCACCCTCCCCTCCCCCTTCTTCCTTCTTCTTCCCCTTCATACAGCTGACTCTGTCTCCTCCTAAGGTAGCTGCTTTTTTTCTCTCTCCCTCTCCTGTCTCTACCCCCCTCCTCCTTTCTCATGGGGGAGGATGTGCCAGAAGTGAGCCTGGGGCCTTTGCAGCTGCAGAGGCTCTTTCCCTCCCCCACTACACTTGGCTGGGTGGGGCTGCGTAGCACCTGCCACTCATTAATGTACCACAAGTGGTACACGTACCACCAGTTGAAAAGCACTGAGTAGTGGCCAAAATTGTGGAAACCTTTTGGGAAAAGTGTATTTTTGAGGTTTGATGGCTCATAACACCACTTTTTTGGGGGGAGTAGTACCATAAAATTATATATCAATGGAAAAATAATTTAATCAAGAATGTAATGCAACAAAGTTTGTTCAATTATCTGTACTGTATTCTATGAAAAGTTATAGCCAAAGAACCAGAAAGAAGGAAGCATAACTTGCTTAGGTTGATATCAGGTAGCTTTCCTTCATCTGATTGTAGCCAATGAGCATGAGTCTTTAGAGAGCCAATCGGGTGTCACCTTGTTTTGGCAATGAGCCAATCAGATCACAGTAGGATTCAGTGATGGATGTCATGTATTGAAGCTGAGAGGAGGACATTTGTCAGTGTGTTATGTGATCGCTATCAAGTTGGTTGGGGTTTTTTTGTGTTCTTTCATTTAGTGAGCTTGTAAAACGTAATAAAATTAAAGTAATGGTGCAAAGAGTTGACTGGTTGCCCAGAAAGCGATGTAAAATAGTATTATTAAGTGAACGAGGCTACAGTTATAAAGAAATTAGAGGAAAAATTGGTGGAAACTTAACCAAAGATGGCATTTCTACTGTACACTTTTCCCAAAAGGTTTCCACAATTTTGGCCACTACTGTAATTGATTTATGATATTTATACATTCATCAGCACAGCTTTTCCTCCTAATATTACATTAGCTTCATGAAATCTTCATCTATGTCAGTGGTTCTCAACCTTTCTAATGCCGCGACCCCATAATACAGTTCCCCATGTTGTGGTGACCCCCAACCACTTATACATCACCGGGTGCCAGGGGCGTGGCCAAAGAAAAGGGGGAAAAAATGGTGGACAGCCTTGTTTGGTGACCCCCGTGAAATGGTCGTTCGACCCCAAATGGGGTCCCGACCCACAGGTTGAGAACCACTGATCTATGTGAACTGTATGCAACTGAACATCATTGGATGAGGAGCATCCACAGAACGGATTGTTTATTTTGTCCTCTCTGCGTTTCCCAAAGCTATCTTGTCACATAGGCTCTTACCCTCATTATTTTAGCTACCTTTGCAGGCTCTAACTCAGATATGGTACTTTTTTTAAAAAAAAAAAATTCAGGAAAAGATGCAGAAATGTTTGGAGCCATTGGAAAAGAAATTGCAAGAGATTGCCCACTGCAAATCCCGAGAAGAAAAGAAGGCCGGGGAACTCAAGGCAGGTGTTGAATCTTCTGCATACTGTCGAATGACAGAATATTTATTCTTCATTTAATTCTTCACTATAGCCCAGTGGTTCTCAACCTTTTTAATGCCGCGACCCCCCAACCGATCATAAGTCGAGGACTACTCAACTGGTCGTAAGTTGAGGACTACTCAACTGGTGCAGCACCGTTTGCAGAATGGGACTTTTGGCAGGCTCAGCAGGGCAGAGAGAGCCTGGACAATTCCTATTGGCTTTTGAAAGCCAATAGAATTAGACGCTATTCAAGAGAGTCTATTCTATTGGCTTTCAAAAGCCAATAGAATAAAAGGGAGTAGCACTGCTAAGGAAAAGGGGGAAAAAATGGCGGACTGCGTTGTTTGGCGACCCCCGTGAAATGGTCGTTCGACCCTAAATGGGTCCCGACCCACAGGTTGAGAACCACTGCTATAGCCCAAAGAAGAACAGTTTTGAAATGGATGTTAAAACTTCAGCCTTTTGTACCTCTGTCCCCACTTTAGTTAATTTACACATTTTTCTTACAGCTGAGCGTGCTTATTTACCATGCCAGGAGACATTGCCAAACCCTTAAATGATATCCGGGTCAGATAAGAAAGGCCTCTCCTGGTTTCAGAAACATTTAAAACAGGGTCTTCAACCTTGGCAATTTTAAGACTTGTGGACTTCAACTCCCAGAATTCCTCAGCCAGCTTGGCTGGCTGAGGAATTCTGGGAGTTGAAGTCCACAAGTCTTAAAGTTGCTAAGGTTGGGGACCTCTGGTTTAAAAGGTATAATATTTCCAAATAGTAACAATACATGTAGTCCTTGATTTACAACCATTCGTTTAGCGATCACTCAAAGTTGCAATGACACCGAAAAAAAAGGACTAATAACCGGTCCTCGTAATTACAACCATCTAAGCATCCTCATGGTCACATGAGCAAAATTCAGGCGCTTGACAACCAGTATATATTTATATTTCCAGAGGTCATGTGGTCACCATTTGCAACGTTCCCAGCCAGCTTTGGACAAGCAAAGTCAATGGGGGAAGTTGGTTTCTCTTTAACAACCATTACTTAACAACTGCAGCAATTTGCCTAACCACGGCACAAAGGTCATAAAACCAGGCGCAACTCTCTTAACAACTGCCTTGCTTAACAATGGAAATTCTATTCCCAGCTGTGGTTGTAAGTCGAGGACTACCTATAAAGAAACTTTCTCCAATAGGATTTTGAATATAAATTCTTCACAGTTATTTAGAGGCATTAAGAACCTCCAGAAAAGTAATACAATAATGCTAAAGCTTATCAAAAATGACTGGTCTGTCCAAGAAGCTCAAGAAACAGGACATAGAAATATCTTTCCAATAATAATAATAATAATAACGATGATGATGATGATGATGTTGGAAGGGACCTTGGAGGTTTAGGGGCATGACTCACTTAACAACTGCCTTGCTTAGCACTGGAAGTTCTGGGCCCAGTTGGGCTCAACCACCTCTAATGTTCCGACTTCCTTGATATATTTTATACTCTATGTCCAGGACATGTCCAGTGAGTTCCTGGTGGTTTCCCACTTAGGGGGTGATTGGTCTCAGTCCTGCTTCATTCAGCAATATGGCTGCCATGCATGCTTTCGGAGTTTGTTCATTAGGATGAGATTTGTTTTGCTGACAGGAAAAAGAGGGGGGAAATCCTTCCCCTAGGTCAGGGGTGGGCAACCGTGGCTCTTTTATGACTCGTGGACTTCAACTCCCAGAATTCCTGAGCCAGCCCTGCTGAGGGGAAAGGGAGAGGTTTCCAAGCTGAGCCATGCTGGCTCAGGAATTCTGGGAGTTGAAGTCCACCAATCATAAAAGAGCCAAGAGTGCCTACCCCTGCTCTATACCTTTTCAGACAACTGGCTGTCCAGTCTCTTCTTTAAAACTTCCAGTGTTGGAGCATTCACAACTTCTGGAGGCAGGTTGTTCCACTGGTTAGTTGTTCTAACTGTTAGGAAATAGTTCTAAGGTTGCTTCTCTCTTTGGTTATCTAACCTTTTCTTCTATGTGTCTGCAGCGGAAGGTTGAGGACCGTCGTCAGCTCATCATTAGTGAGTTTGAGGAGCTACATCTGTTTCTAGCAGAGGAGCAGGAAATATTAATGCAACGCCTAGAAAATGAGGAGAAGGAAATTTTGCAGAAGTTGAAGGAAAATGTGGCGGAGTTGTCAGAGCAGCGGATTGCCCTCAACAGCCTTATCACTGAAATCGAGGAGAAGTGTTTGCAGTCGGGCATGGACATGCTCAAGGTACGAGCTCCTCCAAGAATTTAATGGCTTCTTCTGTGAATCAGAGAATGAAATGCGTTCTGGGAGGAAACTGGGCGTTTCTGATATAATTCAGATTGTTTTGGCATATAGCATAAAGTGAGTTTAGAATCGGAGGGAAAAACCTGGGAGATTTTAAGAAATTTCCGTAGGAAAATGCTTTCTGAGAATATATATTCAACTTTGCAAGAACTCTAGATAGCACATGTAATTTTCTGCCTGCCCTAGCTGCTTCTATGTAGTCTTGAGTTATGATTGGACATCTAATGACTGTTTGAAGTTACAATGGCCTTGCAAAAGGTACTTTACAGCCTATAAAGCCTTTCTAGCTGTGGTAAAATACTGTACCAGGCCCCTCCATGGTCACATTACCACATTTTTTGGTGCTTGGCCAGTGACCATCACAGACAGTTGCAATATCCTGCAGTCATGTATGTGGAAGTTTTTTATTTTGATGATTTTTGACCAAAAAAAAAATCCCATTTGGGAGAACGGATTCACTTAACGAGTGTGATTTGCTTAACAGCCGCCATAAAAACAGTAAAAAACAATGGATCCAGTCACATGGTTCGTCAACTTACGACCGAAACAATTTATAACTGAAATTCCAATCCCAATTTTAGTCATAATTTGAAGACTACCTGCATTTCATAGTGGGTTTATAAAGATAGTTAAGTTGAATGATGGAAAGAATACATTCAGGATTTGGGGGTGGGGTGGGAGGGGGGAGAGACGGGGCTTCCTTAGTCCAGCATTCTTGGAAGCCTTTAATTGCTGGCTGTGGAATTCTGGGAGTTGAAGTCCACATGCCTTAAAATTGTCAAGGTTGAGAAACACTGCTTTAATAGGAATGCTGGACCCCTTCCATCTTTGCAATTCTAAACTTACACCAAAGTGTTTATTCCCTCCCTTGGGAGGCTCAAAAACTACAATCTGTTTGTTTAAAAGATTTGTATGATTGTCCACCTTAAATGTTGGTACAATGATATATTAGGTAGCTTAAAAAACTGTTCGAAATAAAAGCTGCAATGTTATCTGATCACACTGGGTAATTTAATTAGTTCTGAGTGCTACTGCTGCAGCTTCAGAATTGCAAGTTTTCTTACATTTGAAGTGATTTTTTTCAAACGCCAGGTTCAGGTTACTTGTCAAGGTTGTGTAAATCTATTGTCAACGCTGCTAACATTGGATGTTCTTACTTTGACAACATATGGAGGAGGAATGTGACGGAAGTTAGTTAGGCATAACAATATTGTAATAGTGTGTGAATTCAGGGCTTTTGAAATAAGAGATGATAAGAAATGGCGGGATGGAGTAATGGAGGGAAAGCCTGCATTTCAAACTAATTTGCGAGACCGCCTACTACCTCATAGTTCCTACGTCCGGTTAGATCCCACAGGCTGGACCTCCTTCAGGCCCCGTCGGCCAAGCAGTGCCATTTGACGGGGCCGCGGAGGAGGGCCTTCTCTGTGATGGCGCCCACGCTTTGGAACCAGCTCCCCCCGGAGATTAGGACCGCTCCCACCCTGTTGGTCTTCCGTAAGCTACTTAAGACCTGCCTTTTCTGGCAGGCCTGGGGTTTATAAAACCTGACCCCTGGATGACTGTCTTTGTACTGTTTGTTTGTTATGTTTTATGTGTGTTTTTTATTGTTAGCCGCCCAGAGTCCTTCGGGAGTGGGGCGGCTTATAAATTTTAAAAATAAAATAAAATAAATAAATAATTGGAGAATGTGATTTATTACTGTAAATTAGAGGAGGGAATTGTGCTTTGATACTATGTGTTCAGAGGAGGAGAATTCAGATTTTGGCTTCAACTATGTTAGTGCCAAAGCTATGCTACTCCAATAAAGATTCTTTAAGGTAAACAATGCCTCGAAGTTCTTTGAAGAGTTTCATCTGTCGGAACCATGACACCTATATTGTTTCTTCTGTACTTCTCTTTCGACTGATATTTATTTGATGGTTAATGAGTCTGGAGCCCATTTCCTGTGGCTTTGTGAATGCAGTTGGTATACTTCTTTTAGGTTCTAGTTTAAATGTGTTGGTTTAATTCTGCAAGCATACTGTGAGAGGATAGAATAAGTTGATGGGATCCTCATGCCACCTGCCAATCTGTCTGGTGCACAATTTCCTATGCAAATGGGATTTTTTAAATTTCAGATGAAATCTTAATATTATTTCTTGTCTTTATGCAGGACGTGAGGAGCACTTTTGAGAGGTAAGGAACAAATTCTTTTGCAATGAATTACAGTAGTTCAGCTGCTGCTGCTTCTTACAGAGGCTGGCAAGATTGTTATTAACTGTTATCCTCAAAGAAGCAATACAACCGACTTAAAAATGTTGAATATCTGGAGGAATGTGTATGTGTCCCATACTGACACGTTTTCATTTAATTTTTTTGAAATTGAAATTAAGGTGGGATATTTTACACCTAGATTCACAGTCTTTAGTGAAGTTTACTATATTAGTTGGGTTTTGAGTTGCATTCTGGGGCCATTTTTCAAAAAACTAAAAAAATAATACCAGGAAAAAAGTCCATTTGACTTAACGTGAATGTTATTTCCAATAAATTAATAAAATAATAGTTAGTGACATTGTACCATCTTTTTTGATGTTAACCAGTAAGCCCATAACATCCAGTTCATAAATAAAATAAACTAAAAATAAATAATAATTTAAAATGATATAAATAAATAAGAAAACAAAAACTCAAAAGGCAGACTTGATGGACCGCTAGGTCTTTTTCTGCCGTCAGTTTTCTATGTTTCTGTGTCTTTGGCCATCTTAGGATAATAACTCTGAAATCCAGTTCAGTAAAGGTGTAGATGTGAAACAGCTCAAGGTGTATAGCTTATCAGATCTTCCTTGATCCAAATTGATTGCAAATAGCCCTCGACCTAACGACTACAGTGGAGCTCAAAACCTCTTTTGTTAAGCCAGATAGTTGTTAAGTGAGATGTCCCCCATTTTATGACCCTTCTTGCCACATCTGTTAAGTGAATCCCTGCAGTTGTTAAGTTAATAACACAGTTGTTAAGTCAGTCTGGCTTCCCCATTGATTTTGCTTGTCAGAAAGTCACAGAAGGTGATCACACAATCCCAGGACACTGCAGCCGTCATAAATACATGCCAGTTGCCAAGCGTTCAAATTTTGATCACGTGACCATGGGAAAGTTACAGTGGTTGTGTGAAAAATAGTCATAAATCACTTTTTTCAGTGCTGTTGTAACTTTGTACTGTCGCAAAACAAACTGTTCTAAATTGAGGACTACCTGTAGTGGTAGCAAAAGTTGTTTCAGAAGGGTAGTATGTTTATCAGCTTTGACTAGGACAGGGGTAGCCAACCTTGGCTCTTTTATGACTCGTGGACTTCAACTCCCAGAATTCCTGAGCCAACATGGCTCAGCTTGGAAATCTCTCCCTTTCCCCTCAGCATGGCTGGCTCAGGAATTCTGGGAGTCGAAGTCCACCTGTCATAAAAGAGCCAAGGTTGCTTACCCCTGGACTACGAGGCCAGATTCAGTCTTAATTAGGCAGAGATAGGGGCTGTTGTTAAAAAAAAAATGGGGGGCCTTCTGAGAGTTGAGATTGACCGGCTTTTACCCAGTTGTTCTATTCTCTTCCATGCAGATGTGAAGAGGCGCAAGCCCACGAGTCAAGTCAGGTCTCTGTTGAGCTGGAAAAAAATTTCTACAATTTCCCAAGACAGTACTTTGTCCTGCGCAAAATTATTAAAAGGCTCACGGGTGAGTTAATGATGCTGCATCCAATATTTTTCCATGTGGATGGAAAGAGCTTTAAGGAAGAAAGACTCACCTTTTGATCTGGTGATCACATCTGGAATCTGGCAGATCTTGTAAAATGGCTCCAGGCAGCTCTTGACTTACAACTGTGGTTGAGTCTGGGATTTTGGTTATAAGTCGAGGTCATTAAGCAGGTCACAACATGGCCTCACTTTATGACTGCATCCTGACTTTCTCAGGCATGGTGGTTAAGTGGAGTGCAGAGTGCCCCGGGTGGGTGAAGCCCGTAATTTTTGAATGGTCACCGAACAAATGGCTATTAAGCGAGGACTATCTATACTTGCCCATTCACGAAATAATCCTGGGCATTTAAACCATTACAAAGTGCTCATTTACTAGAAGGCTGCCTGCTGCCTCCAGTTGCTCCTGTGGGATACATTTCCTGCTCCCAATGTTTATATTTTTTTTTTCTGGAGAATGTGGCACATTTCCAGGCAAAACCATCAGTTTTCTATAGGAAGCTTGTGGAGTTCAGAGGTGCTGTTGCTTTGCACTGCACAATGTCAGCTTGTATTTTCTAATAGGGGGTTTTGATTTTAAATGTGCTAGATGTTGAAATGGACTGATTATGGCTTGTAGGACTTAGAAGCCTTGCTCATAGGGTGAGGTGGTTCGTTCAGATGCCATGGATACTTTGTATTCAGCATGGGTTTGACAGACTGGGCTTGAATACGCATGGTTTTGTCCCTGTGTGCAGAGACACGTCCCCGGAAAAGATCCTAGATTGGCATGGAGAGTTAAGATAGCATTTGAAAAGAAATAATATAAGCACTTGGTAGATTCGCTTGTTCTTAAATGTGGAAAAATGTAAGGTGAGGCTTGACAAAGGAAGAAAGCTGGACAAAATGTAGTCATTTTCTAAGCAGAGGAGAGTTATATTTCCATTTATCTGAAAAGCACATAAGAACATGAAAGATGCATTGATGACAAGCCAAGTGATATCTCAGGTCTGTCAGTGTGTCCTTGCCATATCCCTTGGGTCAACTGGGTCTTCCAGTACCTCTAATGATCTATCATAGAATGCTGTAAAATAAAAATAACTAAGGAGATTTTTAAAAAGAGGCTAAACAGTCACTTGTCTGAGATGTATAGGTTCTCCTACTTGAGCAGGGGGCTGGACTAGAAGACCTCCAAGGTCCCTTCCAGCTCTATTCTATTCTATTCTATTAATTATATTAATTATATATTATATTATATTATATTATATTATATTATATTATATTATATTATAATAGTATAGTATAGTATAATATAGTATAGTTTAGTATAGTGTAGTGTAGTGTAGTGTAGTGTAGTATAGTATAGTATAGTATAGTATAGTATAGTATAGTATAGTATAGTATAGTATAGTATAGTATAGTATTATATTCATAACCTGTAATTTAATGTATCACTTACTGTTCTATAGAAATCTTCTGTTTTTACACAAAGGCAATGTACAAACGTCAGCACCTGCTGCACATGTGAAAGAAACATATGAATACAACTGAAATACCTGTAGTGGCTCTGCTGTTTGGAATGCAGCTCAGCTATACCAAGAACTGTTGTTATATATGCAAATGGGACAGTTGTGCGAGAGAATCACATTACGTTAAAAAGAAATGGCCACGCTGGAAGAATTTGGCTCCAGGACAGGAAAAACGTGGCAGATGAACCACTTGTTGACCCGACAGTTATTTTTGCCTCCACTCCACATAAAATATGTACTGATGAAAAATGTTATGAAAACAATGAACAAAGAAGGTGATGGTTTTCATTTTTTGAGAAACATGTTCCCAAGAATAACTGATGCCAAGATTAAGAGAGGTACTTTTGTTGGTCCACAGATCAAATATGTCGTCAGTAACAAGCTTTTCAAAGATGTGTTAGTGGGGCCACAGAAAACCACCTGGAAAGCATTCAAGGATGTTGTTAAGAATTTTCTGGGCAACTACAGAGCACCAAATTACATTCAGCTGCTTGACAAACATCTTACAGCATTACAAGATCATGAAGTGCAACTTGTCATTGAAGATTCATTTTTTGCATTCACACTTGGACTTCTTTCCCAAAAATCTAGGGATGAACATGGTGAGAGGTTTCGCTGAGAGAGTGGTTCCCAACCTTTTTTATACCCCGCACCCCTAGAACGCTTCAATATATTCTCGCACCCCTTACAAAACTTCAAAATATTGCCAACGAAGTATGCATATAACTATAATTTTGAAAACCCAAGTTTTCGCACCCCCTGGAATATTGTCTCGCACCCCTGGTTGGGAACCCCTGCACTAAGACATTGACACAATGAATCAAATGGTATCGGGCAACTGGAGTCCATCAATGCTAGCTGATTATTGTTGGACACTGCAACAAGATGCATCAAGCCCTTAGAACTAGATCCTCTTCATACAAATTGAATTGAGAAGAATCTTTCTTGGGAGATTTCAAAGCACTCCCTTCTGTTCTTGATAACACAATGATCCTATAAATATTACTTTTTTCTTCATCTCAGATGATTTCTCCAAGATCCCCAGAGAGTATTTAGGTTTTCTCATTGACCTGTAGGAGTGATATACGGGGTGTATCATTTTACACATAGATCATGAGTGATAGATGCTGATCAATCTCAAAAAGAGTTGTGGATCTTCCAAACACCTTTTACGAAATCACAAACTTTAGCATTTGTTAGATTGTTCTCATTTGCCACTTCTTAGGAATAGGAATAGATAATCTTAATATGTAATTCAGGATTTTCTGCACACATTTAACACACACAGATAATAATTATTCACCAAATGTACTCATTGGAAAATAACAACTGGATGATGGCAACAGTAGGATGATTAAGATACCATGATTATTGCAGAAGCTTCTTCTGCCACCAGGCTTTCCAAATAAGCACGCTCTCCATCTTTAAAGGACAATGTACTGGCACATCTAGAGAATTTGTCTAAAGATTGGAAAATGCTGCCAGATCCATTTAGCTGATCTCTTACGTTGATCTGCAGAATTTGGAGACCAAGCTTTTTTTTCCCCCTACCTTCAGAGAGCTGAAGTTTCTATTGAATCTCAAGAATCTCACGTTTTGAAGCCCTGGATGACAAACAACCTGATTTGTCTCTACAGGATCTGGATTTCCAAGTCGTATGGGACTATACAACCAAATTGCATATCAAAAGTCAAGGATGACTTTTATTTTTCCAACATAACTATCGTTGAGGCACTGCAATCACGTTCACAGAACAGACAACTTTCAGATCCAGTGGATTAAGAAGGAAAGAGAATTCAGTTCATTGGAAGCATTGGGAAGTTTGTCCTTAATGGATTATGATCTGAATTTTCATGGCCTTTACTGTGTCTTTGAAGGAAGGAAAGCAGCCCTGTTTTTCTATTATACAGCACAGAAACTCTGCCTGTAAAGGATATACTTTAGGATGGCAGACATCCATGAAATTTGCAGTATGTTACCATTTTATACTTTATCATTTTTTGCTGTCTCCAGCATTGCAAGTCTCTCTTTTTCCTCATTAAAAATTGATGTACTCACCTTGACATCCATGTTCAAGTAGATAGTGCTTCCATTTTCTCAGATAATACTATTCATAAATCTCTATCCCTCCCTCTTTCTCTCTCTTTCTCTCTCCTCCCTCCCTCCTTCCAAGCTAGTCCTTCAGCCAGATTTTTCTTACCTCCGTAAAAAAGTTTTGCAATGCATTCTTGAAATTCCGAAGCTTTCTTCTGAGATAGCAAACAGTTCCTCAAGATAGTGTCACCTTCTGCTGTTTTTCTTAAATATTCCACTTCTAGCCTTAATGCCACGTAGCTGTTTCATCTCAGTTCTCAATCTTTTATGAGCACTATGGATTCTCTATTAGCTCCAGAAAAGACTCCGATTTCAAGACAGTCCTCTCCTCAGCCTTTCTGAGCACTTACTTCCACACTAAGTATAAGTTTTATAAATCACTATGTTTGTAAATCACACACGAAGAGCTGATTTCTTACCCATAATTATTTATTTGAGTGGTTTATCTGTTAGTGTTACAGGGCGTTCTATTCTGGTGCCAATCATACTGGTATCATTACATTATGTTGAAATTGATGAGACAGGTGGCATTTGTATCTGAAGATGCCTGTTGGTATAAGGACACATTTTTGTGTAAAATCCTAGATATGCAATAGTCCAAACCGAATGCCTGCATGGTCAGTATAATTACATTTCTAAATTCACAGAGGACCGACCACTCAGAGAACTGAAGGTACAGGTTTTTACCTTGCTGGATCAGACCACCATTCATTTTCTTCTAGGTAACGTGGCACCCAAGGGAACGAAGGCAGCCAAACTAGCAGCAGGGTCTCAAGGGGTCTGCTAAGCAGTGAACAAAATGTCTGCTAGTTGGTAACTGGGGTTTGCTTGGCAGAGAATATTCTGTTGGTACGTTAGAAGATGCACTGTTTTCCGGTGCATTTTTAAGCAAAATTCAAAAAGTGAGGATCTTTTGGGGTTGGGACTGGAGTCAGGGGTGTGTGCTCGCTTGCAGCCCACCCTGTCTGTGTGCTATCGTTGTCTTCCGACATTCCTAAAGTAAGACACACTCAGTTGGAAGCTTTTTTTGTTTTTGTTTGTTTTTTGGCCTGGGGCATGCCTCACCAAAGGAAGACCCTCTGTGTCCTCACTCTGATGTGCCCGTTGCACCAGGCAGATGTTTTAAATGCGTTTTCTGAGTTTTTTATGCTTCTGAAGGTTGCAAGGTATTTTTTCCTGCTTCGAAGGGTTGAAAGCAGCCTGGCAACTGTACAGTAACAGCTCTCCATTTCACAGAATTCTTCTATAAAGCAAAATAAGTGGCTTCCAGGTGAGGACTAAGACCACTCTACGGAAGTCCAAGCCTACTAAAAGATTGAACCTGTGTTGGTTGTGAATGCTACTGTTTTTAAAAAAATATTTGCAGCTTCGTTTTAGTGTGTAAAAGAATCTGTTGAATGTTGCTATTGAGGAAGGCCGGGGAACCGATAGAAATAACCATATCTTAAAGCAGTGGTTCTAAACCTTTTTAATGCCGCGACCCCCAACCGGTCGTAAGTCGAGGACTACTCAACTGGTGCAGCACCGTTTGCAGAATGGGACTTTTGGTGGGCTCAGCAGGGCAGCCTGGACAATTCCTATTGGCTTTTGAAAGCCAATAGAATTAGACTCTATTCAAGAGTCTTTCAAAAGCCAATAGAATAAAAGGGAGTAGCACAGCTAAGGGAAAGGGGGGGGAAAATGGCGGACTGCGTTGTTTGGCGACCCCCATGAAATGGTTGTTCGACCCCAAATGGGGTCCCGACCCACAGGCTGAGAACCACTGTCTTAAAGACTTTTTAATGGCTATAATCCAAATTGGATGAGGGATCAAAACAAGCCAAATGAAGAGGGGACATATTGTAATACAGGAGTCCCCAACCTTGGCCACTTTATGACTTGTGGACTTCAACTCCCAGAATTCCTCAGCCAGCATGCCTGGCTGAGGAATTCTGGGAGTTGAAGTCCACGAGTCATAAAGTGGCCAAGGTTGGGGACCTCTGCTGTAATAGTCTAATCAGAAGAGAAATGGCAGAGACAAACATATGTCCTTTTTTTCCTGCAGGAGATTTGACCCTCGACCCAGAAACGGCTCACCCCAACTTGCTGCTCTCCGAGGACCGCAGGAGCGTCAAGTTTGTGGAGCAGCGCTTGCGAGATCTGCCCGATAGCCCAAAACGTTTTACAATCTATCCTTGTGTGCTGGCCACAGAAGGTTTTATTTCAGGCCGTCACTACTGGGAAGTAGAGGTGGGAGAAAAGACTCATTGGGCACTGGGGGTTTGTAAGGACTCAGTAAGCCGTAAGGGGGAAACAACCTCTGTCCCAGAGACTGGCTATTGGCGGGTACGGCTACTCAATGGAGAGAAATACGCAGCTACCACAACCCCGTTCACTCCGCTGCACATCACTATCAAGCCTAAGCGAGTAGGCGTCTTCCTGGACTACGAGGCAGGCAAGCTCTCCTTCTACAACGTGACGGACCGTTCCCATATGTATACTTTTACCGATACTTTCACCGAGAAACTTTGGCCTTTTTTCTACCCGGGAATCCGAGCTGGGCGCAAAAATGCGGCCCCCCTAGTCCTCCGGCCGCCCACAGACTGGGAATAAGGAAATGACCTAATCCCCACCTTCCTTTGCTACGCTTAGCTCTTGAATTGTGTAGAGAGAGTTTTTTCAACTCGGTTTCTCTGTGGGAAAGTGAGCCGGTGTCAGTGGCCTGCAACACCGTCCCCAACCAGAAGAAGCGAAGCATCACAGAAGGGAAGAGCTTCCACACCTAGTGTTTAATGTTAGGCTTCTAAAGCTATTAAGGTGACGTTACACTAGGAAAGGTTTGGAGAAGGCAAACCTCTGCTAAGGGGCAACAAAGACCTTGTACTTTTCTGTAATCTGCAACTTCAGTTTCTGAAATTTTGGATTGCAGTTGCATCTGGGGGGAAAAACCTCTTTAAGCTTAGTATAGTGTTCAGCAATGAACCATATAAGATTGCATCGGCGGTGGGCAAAGCTGGTCAGATGTGGGACCTTCTGTGCATTGTAGAGGGAGGGGTTCTCCCTTTGAAGGGGTTACAACCAGGTTTAACTGTTGCTTGTATAAATGGTGGGAAATGATCTATTACTCGACAGTCTGTTTTTACTGGCAGGTCGAGTGGATGCAGAATAGGAGGAAACTAGTGCATAGTGAGAATGCTATATAAGCCAGGGAAGCTAAGAAAATAATTCTCTCCAAGCTGATTGTTCAAAGCCACCAGTGGCTTGCCAAAGCTTTTTTATTCAGTAAGTTGGAAAGGACCTTGGAGGTCATCTAGTCCAATCTCCTGCTCAGGCAGGAAATCCTATATCAAGGATCGTCAACCTTAAACCCTCAAAGAGCCACTTGGACCGGTTTCCCAGAGCAAAGAAAACACTGGGAGCTGGAAAAAACAGGAGGGGGGGAGCTTGATTGAAGAGTTTAATTAAAAAGAAGTAGAGGCTGCTGTGCATGAGTTCTCTCTACCCCCCTTCCTTTTCCCCCCCCTCTCCCTCTCCGATCTTCTGCTCACCTGGCAAGCTGGCTTCATGCTGTTCTCTGACAAGCTGACACACATTGGGCTGGCTCTTTCCTGCCCTTGGTCTGCCAGTCCTCTTCCCCCACTCAGAGAGAGAGAGAGAGAGCTGCTGCTTCCTGTTTTCTGCTGCTTCCTGCTGAGATGAGCAAAGGCAGGAGCCCTGCCCAATAAGCTTGTCAGCTTGTCTGAGAGCAGTGTGAGGCCACTCTGTTTTTTACACACACACACACACACACAGAGAGAGAGAGAGAGAGAGAGAGAGAGAGAGAGAGAGAGAGAGAGAGAGAGAGAGAGAGAAAAGCGCAAGTGCCTGTCTCTGTCTGTCTCTCTGCAAAGGGTGGAGGAGGCTGGGAGCCGCAGAAGGCTCAAAGAGCCATATGGCTCCAGAGCTGCGGGTTGCCAACCCGTGCCCTATACCATTTCAGACTTGTGGCTGCAACCAAATGGCAGAGGTGGCCTCTGAAAGAAAGAGTGTTGAATCAGTCATGATATTGATTTAGCTACCGAAGGAATTGCTTTCTGGTATGTCTTACGATTTGAAGGCATTGCGATTGCATCAGAAGGACTAGTGCACAATCTCTCTCAGTTCGTAGGTTTTTTTGCCTGTGATATTTCAGCTATGTAACCTCATCAGATGCAAGTAGACTCCCTCAGAGGTAGGTTGAGTGTTGGCCATCTTACCTGGAGGGTGAGACAAATAGCTTATGGCATTTGCCTGGTCAGGGAAATACCAGATTCAAAAAAAAAATAGAAGTCAGAAGTCAAATATACAGTCACTTTCAGTGGAATTTGAATGTCTTCCAGTATTTCGCCACAAATATAATCGCCAGTCCTGTTCTTTCTTCAGTATAATCTCTAGCGCCCATGGACAGATACAGCTGAGCCAAAATAGACACAGGAGGACATTTTCAGTGTAAAGCTTCCCACCTATCTTCTCCTCCCCCATTATTCAACTGCATCTCTCTTGAGAAGATGGGCATTGGACAAAAGCCAAAAACTGTTTGCATATTCAGAATCCAGGTAAATTGGGTTGACTGATGTGCTATCACCCTGTTAGCTACAGGATCTGTGCTGATCCCTCTCAGGCCAGTCTTTGCTAACCTATTGCCCTCTATGTTTGTTAGGGGACAGCTTATACAGTTCCCATGTAACATGGCCAATGGTTGTACATCATGGAAACTTTAATCCCAATATACCCTGCAGAAGCAATGGAAGGCTACCTCCCTTTGAAAGAAAGCCTGTCTTGCTTTGTATTGTTTGGGCAAAATGTTTTTAAAATACAGACAGGAAAAGATAACAGCAAATGTGTGATTAAACGGCATGCAAAATAATAAAGTGGAAGATATTCCGTGCCTTTTATGTGTATACAATTCTTTTGCCTGCTCCTTTGACCAAAACCCCACCACCACCACCACCCTAACAAAAATAATATAAGCTTTTGATAAAGGAACCTCACCTGCCTTCATTTTAGCTACCAAGGTTTTATTCTGGATAAAGGAATTCCAAATGAAAAACTGCAGGGGGAAATGGCAGGTCCTTAATTAGTTCTCAATGTTCACCATTAGATCAGATTTCTCTTCAAATTATGCATGAAATTCTGAGTACTTCATATAGAAAGTATCAAGGTTTAACTTTCAGATTTGAGGCAAGCCAAAAGTATAAAACTTCGAAGTTCAACACAGATCATTTCAGACAACAACAACAACAAAAAGGATTGCTATAGAAATAATGAAAAGATCAGCTGAAAATGTTCTGGTCGTGAGCTGAGATATGCCACACTAGGATTTTTCCTAACAATTTTATTCCTTTAGAAAAACAACATCTCAGTCCCAGAGTAAAAATATAAATACTAATTTATAATAAGGACCAAAATGGAAAAGGCCAGCATATAGCACAATTCAATATGTGGCTAAAGAAGTGGAGTAAAGGGGAAGACTTTGGATATATTAGTCACGATGTCAGCAGCTGATCCAATGAAGAAATGTACAAAAGAGATGGTTTGCATCCATCAAAGAAAGGGACTGAGTTACTTGGCTATAAATTCACAGATTTTCTGGAGGAATATTTAAACTAAACAGCGGGGACAGTGAGCTAACTGATACAGAACATCCCTGTCCCCAGCAATCTAAAAATTATAGGGCTATCAGTGCAGATATGTGTGTGAACAAGAACATCAACCTTGCTGTCAAGCAAAACCAAGCTCTTAATAGCGAGTGCCACACAGTGCAACTAACCAAATAGGTGGAAAGACATTAGGGGAACTCGGGCACCACACAGGTTATGTAGGAAGTAAACAGGGTCAGCCATAAAGGACTCAAATGTCTATACACAAATGCACAGAGTATGAACAGAAAACGGTGAACTAGAAATTCAGGTTAATGAGGGCAGATATGATATTGTTGCCATAACGGAAACATGGTGGGACGAAACCCACAAATGGAACACACAGCTAGAGGGATTTAAATTATTTAAAAGAAACAGACCAAATAAAAGAGGAGGTGGAGTTGCTCTCTATATAAGAAGTAACTACATCTCTACAGAAATACAGCACAACAATGATGAAAACTCCTGAATGCTTATGAGTCAATATAAAAGGGTGGGGGGGAAATGACATTGCCATAGGTGTATACTATAGGCCAACCAACCAAACACAGGAAATAGATGAACTTTTTGCCAGTCAGCTAACTAAGGTATGTAGGAAGCACATCACAATAGTAATGGGGGACTTTAACTACCCTGACATCAACTGGGAGACAAACTCTGCACCGAGTGGAAGATCAGACAGATTCCTGACAAACCTAGCACACAAGTTTGTCTCCCAAAAGGTAGAGAAGGGAACTAGGGGATTAACCATTTTGGACCTAATTTTCACTAACAGAGATGAAATAATAGAAGGTATTGAAGCCATAGGAACCTTGGGAGGAAGTGATCATGCAATACTGGAATTCAACATTATGGAAGCACAAGCAATACAACACAGTCAAACTAGAGTCTTGGACTTCAAGAGAACTAATTTCAATAAACTTAGGGTTTGGAAAGGATTCCATGGATGGGAATCCTCCAGGGGAAAACAACTCAAGAGGCTTGGGAAATTTTGAAAAGTGAGATAATAAAGGCCTCGTGATCGTGTGATCGAAATTCAGGCTTGGCAACTGGCATATATTTATGATGGTTGCAGTGTTCTAGTCATGTGGTCACCTTTTCAGACCTGATAGGCAAAGTTAATGAGGAAATCAGATTCTTTTAACAACCATGTTACTAACAATTGCGGTAACTGACAACCGTGACAAGAAAGGTTGTAAAATGGGAAACTCACCTGTCTTGCTTAGTAAAGGAAATTTGAGGCTCAATTGTGGTCATAAGTCAAGGACTAGATGTATTTACCCCTCTCTATTTAGAAGTAATTCTCCATCAATACTGCCCTGTTTCTTCTTCTGATCATTTGGTACATATTCAAAAAAGAATATTTTCTGGAAATCTTAGCTTGCTAAACAGTCCTGCCTTTTCACGATCAGAAACCAGATTCTTGTTCTTCATCTCTGTGTCAAGGCAGTAGGAATTTTAATAATGTTTATAAATGAGCAGCTATTTTTCCAAAGTTTGGGGTGCATTCTCTTTTGGAGTTAAATGCCTGTTAGAAAAAAATACTACTTTAGAAGGGAAGATAGAGCTTTATTATTACAGAGAAGCAAAGAGTCAAGTAACAGATAAGAAGGGAATGTTAAGACAAACATTAAGCTCAGCAACAGAGATAACGTGTCAATTAGGATGGGGAGAAAGCAAGCTTTTCTTATTGGAAAAGTTACATTTGAAAATTTTAGAACTAGGCAAGCACAGACTAAGATTAGTCCTTGACTTATGGTCACCATTGGGAAGCTTCCTAACAAGGGTGGATTTGATTTAAATCAAGCTGATTTAAATCATGATTTAAATCACTCGTAAAAAGGCTTGATTTAAATCAACTCGATTTAAATCATAATTTTTAAAAGCAACTGTCATCTCTGTCTCACCACAGCTCCTCCTCTGACCTGCTGTTGACTCGCCAACAGTCCCATTCACTTTAATGGGATGGCTGGTGATGTGGCAGTGACACAACAAGGTGAGGGACATGGCGGGCAGCAGGTGAGTGGATGCCCGCTAACAGGCGCTGCCATGATGGATCTGAAATGACAGGTGCTCTTTAAATGTAAGGAGTCATTCTTGCTGGTAGTTAGAATCTTTAATATTATTATTTGCAAACAAGATGAAGCTGTCAGGTTAGTAAAACAGCAATATCAGAACCGATTTTAGGTTAATAGGTTAATCACACATAGTTGGAGAACTACTCAAATTCTTTTAATTAATTAAAACAACATTATATTAGATATTCTTGTATTTGCTTAAACATTAATGTTTGGTAACTGAAGTGCACAAACACAGTATATTTGAAAAACAAAATAATTTAAACTGAATATATTAGCTGATTCCATATTTTAAAAAAAAAACTTCAAACATGGTCTTCTGCAGCTCACTCATTTTCATCTTCGTTCTCCTGTTGGTTCATGATTTGGAAAAGAAAAACAAGCTTTCTTGCTTTATCAGGCCCCAGACGATTTCTCAATTTAGAGTGAACAAATCCAAAGGAAGAGAATATTCTTTCAACGCCAACAGAAGAGGCCACTGCAGTTAAAAGTGAAATCGTGACTTCAACACTTTCTGAATCTAAGTACTTAAGTGACTTCCAGCAGTTCACTAGTTCCACCAGTTTTATGATTTATCTCATGGTTACTGTGGAATTATGAATGCATCAATGCAGTGCATGTTATGTCAGCTTGCAGAGCTTGGATTCATTGAATGAGTTTACCAAAAATGTAAATATTGCAGAATATACAGCCTCATGCTACATAACTAAGCTCCATTTCATGCCGAATAAACTAAATTATTTATGTATCTTAAATAGAAAGCTTAGATAGAGTTTTACTCCAAAAGCATTTCATTAAAATAAATTTGATTAAAAAAATCCGATTTAAATTTTAAAAAAATCTGATTTTTTTTAAAAAAAACATTATTATCCACCCTAAGCAAGGGAGTTGTTAAGTGAGTCACCTGATTTTATGACCTTTTTTGCCACAAATTTCAAGCAAATCACTGCAGTTGATAAATGAATCACATGGTTCTTAAGCAAACCTGCCCCCCCTCCCCCCGAGTTTGCTTCTCAAAGCCACCTGGGAAGATTACATATGGCAATCACATGACTCTGGGACACTGCAGCCATTGTAAATACATGCTGGTTGCCAAGTGCCTGTATTTTGATCATGTGAACACAGGGAGGCTGTTGTACGTCACAGTTGTACGTCACAGCCTAATCAAGGAAACTAATCAAGGAGAGAAGCAACCTAGAATGAAGGAGAAACTTCCTGACAGTTAGAACAATTAGTCAATGGAACAACCTGCCTCCAGAAGCTGTGAAGGCTTCAACACTGGAAATTTTTAAGAGATTGGACAGCCATTTGTCCGAAATGGTGTAGAGTTTCCTGCCTGAGCAGGGGGTTGGATTAGATGACCTCCAAGGTCCCTTCCAACTTTATTATTATTATTATTATTATTATTATTATTATTATTATTATTATTATTATTATTATTATTATTATTATGGATCATCGCACAGTCAGCCAGATGTTCAGACTGGATTTGGCTTTTTGTCTACCTATCGAGTCCTTACCCAGGACCTGGGATAGGCAGATGTGGATGTTTGATGGTATTACAGATATCGTCGCAGGATGGAAGCAGTTCCTAGTAAGGCCGCCTTTTGCAATTGACTAATAGCGAATTTGTCAATGCCAATGGTGTTCAGGTGGTACTCCAGTTGTTTTGGGATTGCACCCAAGGCGCCTATTACTATTGGTACTATTATTATTATTGTTGTTGTTATTATTATTATTATTAGTAGTAGTATTACTATTACGTGTGAGGACCAGTCCTAGGTCACTTTTTCCAGGGCAGTTTCAATCTAAGTTCTTAACAATCTTCTTTTATTTGTGGCTAAGTCTGGATGGTAGTTTTAAGCATAGCAATACTTTGCTAATGGAAGTTCTGAATTATTACGAGTCCTGGGCCAAAATATCAGGGTGGACTTACTTATAAAGAAGCATCTGCAAATGTGTCTTTTAACAATGGTTTTAGATTCATCTGAGTTTCTACTTTGCAAAACTGAAATTTCCAATTGGTTGTTTAATCGTGATTATCAGCAACCTTGTTGAAGAATTTATCTCTTGTTAACCTGAAATAACTGAGACCTTCAATTGGGTGATTTTAATATCTCAGTTAAATCATCATGTTATGCCAAAAAACCTTTCTCTTTGCATAAGAGACTCCATCTTACTGTTAAGCTAACACCTTGGATGTGATCTGGGATCAGATATGTCTGTGGCCTTTAATAATAATTTCACAAGCAATCAGGCTGCTATATTATTACTTTTACTCATCAATATAACCCCTGTGATTTTTCAAAAACGTTAAACCAGGCCTATTTCAAAGAAGTCTATGACATTATCTGTAGTAATCTCTTTGGCACTATAGTTCAAATTTAGCCAGAGGCATTGATAATGTTTATACTGTAATTCAGTTCTTTAAACAGCATTAGATCTGCTTATTCCAGCAGAAGAAAAAATATCTCCGAGTAGAAATTTCTCTCGCTAGTTAAATCTGGAGTTGCACAAAGTTATATTCAAGTTTGGAAACTGGAAAGAGATTACAGGAAACACATTTTGAATGTTAAGTGGGACTGTTACCAAGATACAATGAATACTGCATTTTTCTTAGAGCAGGCAAACAATATTACTTTCAAAATGTAAAAACTTTAGATCTACTTTTACACACAGCAGCTCAGGACTGTCCTTTTTTATACTCCTCTAACAATTCAGGTAATTATTTTGTACCAAGTATTTAGTTGATTGAAGCTCCAACTCTAGAGTTAGCTTTCTGATGTTTCTGAATTAAGCAGTTCAAGCTACAGTGTACAAAAATGTAAATTTTCTCCCACTTTAGCAGAAGCTGTAGACCAGTGTTTCTCAACCTTGACAATTTTAAGGCATGTGGACTTCAACTCCCAGAATTCCACAGCCAGCAAAGCTGGCTGTGGGATTCTGGGAGTTGAAGTCCACATGCCTTAAAATTGTCAAGGTTGAGAAACACTGCTGTAGCTGTTGAGAAAATCTTTGTTCCTTTTGCTTGCTCCACTTTCTACCCAGTGCCTCTTCTTCTGTTTCCATCTATAGGACAGATAGTCCTCAACTTAACAATTCATTTAGTGACTGTTCAAAGTTACCAACGGCCCTGAGAAGTGACATATGACCATTTTTCACACCGACCGTTGCAACATAGCCATGGTCATGTGCTAATTCCTATGCTTGGCAACAGACTCGTATTTCTAACGGTTGCAGTGTCTTGAGGTCACGTGACCCCTTTTTGCGACCTTGTGACAGGCAAAGTCAATGGGGAAGCCAGATTCATTTAACAACTGTGTTTCTAACTTAACAACTGCAGTGATTCACTTAACAACTGTGGCAAGAAAAGTTGTAAAGTGGGGTAAAACTCACTTAACAACTGCCTCACTTCACAACAGAAAATTTGGGCTCAACTGTGCTCGTAATTTGAGGGCTACCTGTACAGTGTTCCCACTCAACCTTTCTATTAATCATCTTCTGGACCTGTTTCTATCAGATTTTTTGTCTGAGATATTTTATGAAGTCTTCACAGACTCGTATCATTAATAACTTCCTGGTGGCCCAAGGCAAAGCAGCTCTCTTTTGGTAGGTTTTTCTCCCCCCCTCTGACACCTTGAACCACCAAATATCACTGCCAAACCCTTCTGCTGTGAGAAAGCAAGTGCTGAGACAGGGGGAAACCATCTTGTCTCCCTTTTATCTTCATCCTAATACAAATATTGCAGGATCTGTATCCAAAACATATCCTAACAGTTGAATTAGAAAGGAAGTGTTTAGAAGCCTAGGACAGGGGTAGGCAATCTTGGCTCTTTTATGACTCGTGGACTTCAACTCCCAGAATTCCTGAGCCAGCGTGGCTCAGCTTGGAAATCTCTCCCTTTCTCCTCAGCATGGCTGGCTCAGGAATTCTGGGAGTTGAAGTCCACGAGTCATAAAAGAGCCAAGGTTGCCTAGCCCTGGACTAGGATATCATAGAAGGAACAGGACACCCAGTAACAATTTAAAACTTTATTTAAGCAATAATCAAAAAGAGAACAGAAGAATACAATATGGAAAATACAGCATTGATGGATTCCTGGATTGGAGATAAAGCGATTGCCCTGCATGATTTTGACCATTAGTTACTTTTTATATATGGAGTTATGATTTATCTATGGCTGTTTACTTAGAGAAGAAATTCTGCAATTATGAACTGATCAAACGTCCTGATTATGTAAAACAAGCAATAATCTATCAGCAACAAAATGATTGATAGGCTCAGTACACTGGTAGGATCCCAGTACTCATGCATGTGGGAAGGTACAGTGAGGAGACGTTTCTGCTTGCAATACAGGTAGTCCTCGATTTACAGCCACTCGTTTAGTGACCATTTGAAGTTGCAGAGGCACTGAAAAAAGTTACTTATGACTGTTTTTCACACAGCCATTGCAGCAGCCCCAGGGTCATGTGATCCAAATTTGGACGCTTGGCAACCGACATGCATTTATGACAGGTTGTGATGTCCCAAGGTCACGTGATCCCCATTTTGCGACCTTTTGACAAGCAAAGTCAATGGGGAAGTGACTCACTTAACCGTGATACAAACTTGACAACTGCAAGTGATTCACTTAGCAATTAACACAAGGAAGATCGTAAAATGGGTCAAAACTCAATTTAACAACTGCCTTGCTGAGCGACAGCAATTGTGATTGTAAGTCAAGGGCTACTTGCTGTAAATCATTTGTCCCTACAGCAGAATCACCAAGCTTCCACCCACACTGGCTTCTCCGATATCGTTCCTTAACTTAGTGCCTTACAAATTGTCTGGCCCACCAAGCCCATCCTCTGCTTTTTACGTTAAATACAATCTTCCCATGATCTTCGTATACGTTGATTTCGTTCTTCCCAGCTTGCGAACGGAAGGTGACATTGCTCCCTCCGCATGAGACCTCCAACACGGCATCGTTCTGCACAGCTTGTGGTTCCTTGGGAAATACCTCTATGGTCTTATTTAGGCACCGCCTCAGCTCCTCTGATCCTTCGCGGGAGGCCAGCTGTTGGTTGACATTCAAGAGGCTGCCAAGGCTGAGTGGTAAATGCTGGCGCCCCAGCCTTGCCACATAGACTTGTGAATTGGTTTCTCTGACCTGATAATGTGTTTGGCCGTCCACCCAGAACACCTCGATATGGTTTTCTCCTTTTCCAGACACGAACTCTTTCCTTGTTCCATTACACTCGAGGATCATCTTGGCATTTTCCTGTAGAATCCGTGGCTCCGACATGAATTCCTTGATCGCTTTGTCGAAGCAATTATCCACAGCTTCACAAAATGGTTCGGATTTCTTGGCTTCCAGCAGGATTGGCACAGTGAGATTTTTAGGGACTGCTTCTGTGTTATCTCCTTTAGCATGGACAATGCTGGGGGGGCACATTGTACCCAAATGGATACATTGTTGATAATAACAAAATAACAAAACAACCAAAACAACCAGGATGAAAGCCCAGGTGAGCCTTTTGATGGGAGGCAGAGTTATTGTGTACTGGTGGGAGGAGCAGAACACATTATTTTTGATGCCGCTCTTTATCTTATGCCATAAGACGGTGGCATAATCATAACACTGATTTTTGTAACGGAGCCCCCAGAGCTTCTTCAGGTAGGAAGATCTACAAACCAGTTTGAGCTCATTACCTTCTTCATCAAGCAGAAATGGCTGAGGGAGATCGTTCTCCTCTTTCATAATGGCAAGAGCTGTCAAGGAAAAAAAACAGTTTGGAATTAGGGACTCCTAAGCCACAAACAGCACCAAACATATTGCCAAAACTGCCACGGTACTGCCAAAGCCTCTAAATCAGTGGTTCTCAACCTTTTTAATGCCATGAGCCCCAACCGGTCATAAGTCGAGGACTACTCAATGGGTCGTAAGTCGAGGACTACTCAACTGGTGCAGCACCGTTTGCAGAATGGGACTTTTGGTGGGCTCAGCAGGGCAGAGACAGCCTGGACAATTCCTATTGGCTTTGGAAAGCCAATAGAATTAGACTCTATTCAAGAGAGTCTATTCTATTGGCTTTCAAAAGCCAATAGAATAAAAGGGAGTAGCACAGCTAAGGAAAAGGGGGGAAAAAATGGCGGACTGCGTTGTTTGGCAATCCCCATGAAATGGTTGTTCGACCCCCACTTGTTCAGTGCCATTTTAAGCACCAACGTAAGAACTACCTGTATAGCCAGAAAAAGTTATTGAAGTTGTGAGATTTCATAGGTCACTACAACAATGCCAGTAACAGTAGCAGGAATACCATTCAAAACCACAAGAGCACTCCATCTGCAGCCACTGTTATTAAAAGAGGGGCAGAGAGAGGACAATGGAGTGTTGGCACAGCATTGTTTCCAAGGATATGAAACAATTTCTCCAAATTCTTTCCCAAATATGAAAGGTGTAGGCAACCTTGGCTCTTTTATGACTTGTGGACTTCAACTCCCAGAATTCCTGAGCCAGCATGGCTCAGCTTGGAAACCTCTCCCTTTCCCCTCAGCATGGCTGGCTCAGGAATTCTGGGAGTTGAAGTCCACGAGTCATAAAAGAGCCAAGGTTGCCTACCCTGGTGTAGGCCATACATAGGGTGGGGAGAAGAAGGCACTGCTCTAATGCTACTAGGGATCTCTTACAGCCCAGTAAAATGCCATTAAAGAAGATTTCTAAGATTATACTTTGCTTGCCACGATATAAAAAAGATGTTGAGAATCTAGGAACAGGGCAGAGAACAACAACAAAGACGATTAGGGGACTGGAAGCTAAAACATATGAAGAACAATTACAGGAATTGGATATGTCTAGTCTAATGAAAAAGACTATGGGGTGACATGTTAGCCATGTTCCAATATCTCAGGGGCTACCACAAAGAAGAGAGGGTCAACCTATTCTCTAAAGCACCTGAAGGCAGGACAAAAAGCAATGGATGGAAATTAATCAAGGAGAGAAGCAACCTAGAACTAAAGAGAAATTTTATGACAGAACAATTAATCAATGGAACGGCTTGCCTCCAGAAATTGTGAGTGCTCCATTACTAGAGTCTTTAAGAAGAGATTGGACAACCATGTGTCTGAAATGGTATAAGGTCCCTTCCAACTGTTATTCTGTCAATCAGAATAATTCGAGCCATGGTATTCCCTGTGACACTCTATAGAAGCTAAAGTTGGGACTTTTAAGAAGCACAATAGGAAGAATATTGATGCCTTTGAACTTTATGTTGGAGAAAACTCCTGGATAGCCAGGAAAACCAACCAATGGATCATCCAACAATCATCCCAGAGTTCTCATTTGAGACACAAAATGACCAGGCTGAAATTATCCTCTTTGGACACATGATGTGAAGACTCAACCCTCTAGAAAAACTTCCAATGCTGGGAAAGTGGAAGGAAGCCAAGAGGAAGACCAGCAACTAACTTAACGGTGGCAATGAGTGTACAGTTGGGAGAACAAGTCAGGAGGGGTAAATCATCACAGAGAAAATCTATGTGACTGCTAGGAGCAGATGATACGATACGTAATCAGACAAAACTTGCAATAGTAATTTAATCTGCAAATCACCAGGGTAGTTTTCAATTTTGATGAGCAAAGGGAAGGAACCAATAAAAACTCAACTCACCTTTGGCCTCCATGTTGCAGAACAGCCTTCCCTAACCTGGCCACCCCTTGCTGCCTTGAATGACTTGGCCAAGATGATGGCAAAAAGGCACCAGATCTGCAACCCTCTCAGTCTTTGCTCTCTACACAATGCACTAGGCGTCCACAGAAATTCGGAATAAAGGAGGATAATTCTCCTCCTCTTGAGACCACTTCAGGCAGCTGATAGGCAGACCATTTCCCAAACCTCACCAGAATGATGAAACGGAAAAGGAAAACGAAACTGATCCACTCTCCAAAACACACACCGCCCCTTGTTATCAGCCAAAAGAGGATTTAACCAAAAAGAAAACCTCCTCCTGCCGGCTGAAAATCTGTTTGTGAAATCTCTTACAAAGAACAAATGTTGCAGTGATTTCTTGCGTTTCTTGGGGAATCTAACTCAGGCATGTGTGAATGCAGGCCCTGCCTCTCATTTCTTTAGTAGTTCCTCCAACGAGCGTCCCCATCCAAAGTGGGTAAGAAAATACATCCCGTGTTAATAAATTCAGAAATTTGGGTTGTCTGCTAAAGGTCGTGCATATCTATGGGGGCTCATCGACGCCATTTTACTAGGAATAGGTACGCCCATTAGGAACTCGACGAAACCAAATCCTAAAACACCGATTTCGCCTGGAGAAAGGACGGCGTCTCTCTCTAGCCAAATGAAATGGGGTGGGGGGGGGGTAAATTGCGCTGCTTTCAAGAACTTTGGGAGGGAAACGATTGCCCCCCGCCTCTTTATTCAACTCTTCTTCGACAGAGACCCGATTTTCCCCCTTCTTTAGCTGATGGAACCGCTCATATCCAGAGTAACAAAGCCCGCAGGCTAGGGAGTGAAAGCGAAGTAAGGAGGAAAGCGAAGCACAATTGAGCCTGTCATCCTATCTGTCAAGATAAGCGATGCGAAACAGGAGTTACCAGACTGCGTCCCCAACAGCGCCAGCGGGGCGCCCTTTTCGGCTTCTCCTCGGGCTTTTCTTCGACGGAACGCTTTCCGAAGGGACGCGCCGCCGACTCGAGACAGAACGCTTCGGACGCGGAACTTAGTCCGGCCAATGGCGAGGAGCGGGGTTTAAGATCGGAGGCGCCTTTCAGGTCCGGCGCCTAGGGGTGGAGGAGGGGTCTGCGCACGGGCGAGATGGCTTCGAAATTATAGTGACGCCTCTCGCCACTTTTACAAAACAGGCTTGTTTCTTTTAATAAAGGAGAATATTTGTAGTTTAGGGTTGAAATGAGTGCTGTCTGAGCTTGGTTGCTTTCTTGCAGATGTTTCATTACCCAAACTAGGTAATATCAGTACTTTTTTTCTTTGGTTAAATTTCTAAGCCCTCTCAAGCGTATCTCAGCGGAGGTATATAGACAACGGTAATCCCAAATACATGAAAATGAAATATTAAACAATATTAGCCTCCTAACTAGTGACTCCAAGCCACCTACAACAAATAAGCAATTTCTGCTCCGTCCACCCCCCTTTTCTTTAGGATTACATCAAACCCACCACCAGAATTCAACATCAATATTGTTCACAGTTGAAATCTGATCAAGGGAGCATTTTCCCCAAATTAGCCCTAGAATTTATGGTGCTACTGTATGTATGTGAGCTAGCATGGCTGAAAAATGAGCGCATTCAGTAACTTAAGAATGCTCCCTGAATGTTTGAGAATGAAAGAGCAGAAGAGGCAGAAGAGAATGGAGAATCCTGCTGCAACCCACAGTGGGAACACAGCTGTCATTCCAGCAAGCAATTATTTTATGTCATCTCGGAGGAATTTTTTGTAACTCCTAGAAAGGCAGTTTTTCCCAGTATGTTGCAATGAGAGTAGGAGCAATTCAATTTACCTTCGAGTTTGGAGGTGGACATCATGAAAAGAACAATCATCCCTGAAAACTAAAACCTGAAGATAACCTGAGAGCCCATATGTCCATCAACTTTTATCAAATATGATATTTCCAACCCAGACAGATTTTCCAGCTGTTTTTTCTGACATGGGAAAAATATTAGATCAAACCTCAAACCCAGAACTGGCAGTTTTATTAAATCAACAGGGACTGGATATGGACAATTTGGTTTTTAGGCCAGTCCTACTGGAACTAAATCTTTGGAAAGAATATTTGCTTTGATCCAGCCCCCACTCTTCCAATAGAATACAGACAGAAACAGATGTGGTGGGTATTGCCTTTTCTTTCTTATTTGGATTAGGAAAAATATTGTTGGGAAAGGGGGCTTTTTAAAGAGTTTGGACCAATACCTCTGAAAGAAAATTTTTCCAAATCAATGGCAGCAATATTACTTACACCATAAATGTCATTCCATTGTGTTTAATGTCAAAGTACATTCACGGAACTACCCATAAGTTGGAACCATCACCTCTGACAGCACACATTTAATCCAGTGTTCATTTAGAGCATATTTTTCAACAGGAGGCTGCCCTTCACAAGACTTTACCAGAGGTTCTCAACCTTGGCAACTTTAAGACTTGTGGACTTCAACTCCCAGAATTCCTCAGCCAGCTTTGCTAGCTGAGGAATTCTGGGAGTTGAAATCCACAAGTCTTAAAGTTGCCAAGGTTGAGAACCCCTGCTTTACACCAAGTAAAGCAATCTGGGGATGTGGCAAAAAAGAGCTATCATATGGTACTACCACAGAATGTCACTCACCACCAGAGTTCAACATCAATATTGTTTCACAGCTGAAATCTGATCACGGAAGGTTTCCCCCAAAATTAACACTAGAATTAACTAATGGTGCTATGTATGTGAGCTAGCATGGCTGAAATGGGGACAGAATAAAAGGCAGTTCTGAATTTTTCATTTGGCTCATATCTGACCAATTTTCCAGATGTTAAAAATGTTTTTATGCCACCTGAGGAAAAGAAAAGATTCTTGCATAGCATTTTTAAAGCCATTTTTCAGAAGAGGAAATAGTTTAGGCCTCCTTCAGAACAAACATTCAGATAGCTGAGGATTATTAACTATATATAATAGGCAAGATATCCTGACAGCAAGAGGGTTCTTTAGGTAACTTGTTAATGTTTCTCAACCTCAGAAACATTAGAATGCATGGATTTCAACTCTTACACTGGGAGAATTCTAGGAGTTGAAATCTACATACAGTATTTAAAAGTGGCTGAAGTTCAGAAACAGTGAGATAGACCAAGGCTAATTATATCTTAGGATAAATCACATTTTGATTCAGGAGAGAATAATTCTCTGTAAGCCAACTGAAAACAGAGTTGTTAAACAGGTTCTAGGAACAACAGCATTTATATTTATACAAGTCAAATATCACAATTGTTTCTGTTGCACAGTATACATGTTAAAGTCAGATCAGTGAAAGGAGGCTGGGATGGTAATTGGACTTTATGGGTAAAAAACAATCTCACTGAAGTTAGTTTCATCTCCAAGTTGATTGATTTCTTTGTTGAACTGAGCAAAGATGCTCATTTCTTGTTCAATAGCTTGGATTCGATCCTCAATAGAAGACATGGTGTTCTGGACCTGATCCACAAGATTCTTTAACATATCCTGGTTGGTCAACACCATTTGCAGAGCTTCTTGATTCTTCTGAATAGCATCTGCATAAGATAAGACATGTAAGTATGATCATTCTAAGAAGGAAAAGAAAAAGAAAATTCCACACTTTTGGTGACTTAGCCTAGGGCTTTTTAACCTTTTCACCCATTGTACCACTTTTAGGATATGGCAACCTCCAAGTACCACCAGTCGCCTAGCAAGGTGTCAAAAACTTGATGATAAAAAAAGGGAAAAAGTGATAAAGTACAGGTAGTCCTCAACTTACAACAGTTTGCTTATTGTCTGTTCGAAGTTATAATGGCACTGAAAAAAGTGCTCCCCAAGCCACAGCCGAGCAAGACACCTGCCTGCCTGCCAGGCCGCGCTCTTCCTCCTGTCTGAGATTTTCATTGTTGTGAGCATTTCTGTTGAGGATTGGCAGCGGGGTGGGGTAGGGGGTGTTTGGTTTTTATTCTCTCCCCGCCTGCTGGGTGGTTGCAGCAGGTTTTTGTCACTTCACATGACCCTGGGACACTGACCATCATAAATATGAATCAGTTGCCAAGCATCTGAATGTAAATCACAAGACCCTGGAGATGCTGCAACATTCCAACTTCTTCTGGGCTCAGCAGAAGCACCAGGATCAGCGCTGAGCTCCAGCTGGAGCCTGGCGCTGATCCTGGCGCTTCCACTGAGCCCTGACAGCTCCAAAGAAGCACCGATCAGCTGGAAAGCAGCACTGATCCTGGCGCTTCTGCTGAGCCCTGACAGCCCTGCAGCTCCAGCCATCTCTCGCTCAGGCTTGTGCGGTGCTGCCACCTGTTCAGCTCATTCCCCTCCCCCACTACCACTTTTCTAGGATGGTCGCATACCACTTGCCAGGTGCCAATGTACCACAGGTGGTAACCGTACCACTGGTTGAAAAGCCCTGACTTAGCCTATTACTGCCCGGTCCCTACAATGCTAGGGAGCCAAGATTTTTTTTTTGTTTAATCCAGAAAGATTCTGATTTATTTCAATCATCACATCTGCAGGCTATTTCTGCTTACTTCCAGCAGTTTGATTCTTACTGGCTCATGGTTGACTCAGCCTTCTCAAGTCAGTAAAATGAGGACCCAGATTTCTAGGGCAATATGCTGACTCTGTAACTACTTAGAGAGGGCTGTAAAGCACTATGGAGAAGTATTTAAGTCTAAGTGCTATTGCTATTATATATATATTAATTAAAATTTATATTATTGATTATATATATTGTGTAGATTGTATGCTCATATAATCTTTGTATAATCACTCTGTACTCTGTACAATCATTCTACACAAAGGTTTATGTTTTCTAGGAAAAGCACACATCCTAAATCTGATGCTTCCTTCCAATGCATTGGATTACCATTGTCCCAGGTGAGACTAGGACAGTGATGGCGAACCTTTTAGAGACAGAGTGCCCAAACTGCAACCCAAAACCCACTTATTTATTGCAGAGTGCCAGGGCTGCATCAGCATTGTGGTGCCCTCAGAAGGATAAATATGCAGATTACGAAAAAAATAAGATATTTGGGAATCCAATTGACAGCGAGATGCATCACTCTGAAAGAAGACAATTATGATAAATTAATGGTGCAAATTAGGTCTGATTTGGGAAATTGGGGGAAACTACAGTTATCTTTAATGGGTAGGATAGCCACCATTAAAATGAATGTTCTTCCGAAAATGTTGTTTCTATTTCAATGCATACCAATTTGGCTCAAAAAGGATTTTTTTACAAATTTGGATAGACTTATTTCAAAATTCATATGGCAAGGGAAACAACCGAGAATCAGATTAAAACTATTACAAGATGCTAGAGAAAGAGGAGGATTTGGCCTACCAGACTGGACAAAGTATTATCAGGCAGCGGCGTTGGTCTGGCTAAGCAAAAATACAAGATTATTAGCACTAGAAGGTCATGACCTACAAACAGGGTGGCATGTTACTTTGTGGGAAGAAAGACATTTAGGCCAGCAACACTTCTGGAAGCATTATATTAGGAGAACATTATTGGATATCTGAAAAAAAAAAGAAATAATTATAGGACAATCCCCAACTGGGTGTCTGTATTAGAAATGTATACACATCCAAATTTGATAAAACGTGGGGGTGCTGTCAGCTATAAAGATATTTTGAATGAGAAAGGAGAATTAAAAGCGAGAAATACCTTAAAGGAAGAAGGAATTGATCTGGAATGGTGGGCGTATCTTCAAATTCAATCCAAATTTAATAAAGACAAAAAGGAACAGGGTATAAAGCAAGACTCTTCAGAATTAGATAAAATCTTATTTAGCAGGGAAGGCAAGACCATAAGTAAATTATATCGATATTTATTAGAGCAAGATATGATTGAGGAACAGGTGAAAGAAATGATGATAATTTGGTGTAAATATTTTGGACACAATATTGATTTGGATATTTGGCAAAGTTTATGGGAAAAAAATCTAAAAATTACTCTAGCAACCTCCTATAAGGAAAACCTCTATAAGATGTTTTATAGGTGGCACCTCCTTCCCACAAGACTAGCACAAATGAACAAGGGGAAATCCTCGATTTGCTGGAAGTGTGAAGAGACCGTTGGGAATTACTACCACATGTGGTGGCAATGCCCAAAGGCACAAAAATTTTGGAACTTATTAAAGAAGTGGTTGGAAGAAATTTTTCAAATAGATATAGAAGCCAAACTGGAATTTTTCTTATTGGGAATTATAGAAAGAAAATATAAGAAAGACACAAATTATTTACTACTGCATATAGTAACAGCGGCACGAATCGCCTTCACTCAAAAATGGAAAGAGAAAGATACTCCAACCGAAGAGGAAATATTATTGAAAATTTTCAATTGCGCTGAAATGGATAGATTTACATGGGAAGTCAAGGACAAAAGTGAAACCAAGTACTATAAAATCTGGGAACAATTTTATGATTGGATAGACAATAAGAGGGTAACCAAGATAAATGTATAGTGCTAGAATAAAATATAGATTATAGACAAATGTATATTTAAAACAGACATATAGAAATAAGGGAAAAAGTGTTAATAGTATATTATAAATAGTGAGCAGAGTTCAAGAACTATATGTCTATATGAGTACTAATACTATTGTAAAATGTTGGAAGATGTATGGAACCAGTGACATCATATCTATGTTCAATGTGTTTTTAATTTTGAATAATTAATAAAATTTTTTAAAAAAGCATTGTGGTGCCCTCAGGGGGGGAATGGGGGCGTGGCCCACTGGGTGGGCATGGCTGCAGTTCTCATGGCAGATTGGGTGGGCATGGCTGGAGTGAGCATGGCCACCTCGATGTTGCTCATGAAGGGGATGCCTGCGGGGGCAGGGCAGGGTTGGGGGAGATCCAGCGGGTCTCTGGCGGGTGGGACGATGGACAGAAGGCCCAGCATAGATGGGGGGAGGCACACAATCCTAGTTGGGACTGGGGGGCCATGACACTGACGAGGATCCGGCTTTCCCTGCTCGGGGTGGCCTTTGGCTTGCCGGGTGTGGGCATGCTATATCACCTCTACTCAATCTTGCTAGCTGGCTGCTTCGCCTCCTTTGTGCCTCGTGGGGCTGCTGCTCTGGGCAGCGGTGGTAGCCTAATGGACCTGTGCAAGCTGCTGGCAGTGGTGGCGTGCGTGCCATAGGTTCGCCGCCACTGGACTAGGATATCAGACTAGATAACAGACTAAGAAAGAGTCAGGATGGACACAGCTCAGACTTCCAACTTATTGTTCAGTGGCATCTTGTCACTTACCATGCATGGCTTCTGGGTCCCACTGGCAACTGCTTGGCTGCATATCAGGGGTAGCTTTCACTGGTGATGCTCCTAAGAAGAGGGAAGGGAGATGTAGCTGGCTTTGTTGGGCCGCCTCATTCAATACTTCTTGATGGTTACTGCCTTTAACAAACAGTTTAAAAAGACATTTGTTCTCATTTTACTGGAACCAGTTTTCTTTTACCAAGTTTCAGTAGAATATTATAAATTACTTTTATTCATGAGCCCTCCCCCCCATTTGCTAAGTGGAAAGTCAACTGTGGATTTTCTTAATGGGAAACTTGATTCATGGTCTTTCTGAACCACAGCTGAGGACAACCGTTTCTGAGCTTACCATGGGGCTTTGTTTTGGATAAGGTCAGGCTGAATGTGTTTAGCTTTTCTGTATACACCCGGGAAATATCAGGATATGCTCAACTCTGGCTAACTCAATTAGCTCAGCTTTCCAGGTTCATACAACCTATGGAAGTTACTAATAACACAGCTAGAGTTATCCAATTTCATTTTTGTGTCCTGTATCACCAAAATGAGATTGGATAATTTCTGCTTCAGAGTGTTGTGTGAACACAGCCATAAAACACTTTGCTGCCAGCGTTTCTTTCCCCATCCTGTCTTTGCAGCTATAAGATTAAAATAACAGGGGCACAATTTCAGGGTTTAAAGCTAAATGTGCAGAATATAAACAAATCAGGAGCACATCCAGTTGAGGAAGACCAAAACTGTATACAAACAGGCAAGTTGAGAATCAGCATTTACAAAGTAACTTCACCCTACTCTCCCCCCCCTAATTATAAAACTTGTCCCTCAGATTATTTGCTCATGTGCAGAGTTCCTCCCTCACTACAAAGCCACCCCAAATTGCCCTTACCTATCTACAAATAAACCATACCCAGTTCCTAACATAATTCCTCACCTGCTTGTATTTTAAATCTATTTTCTAGAAGTTAAGCTTTAAGTCATATTTCATTCGTTTCACTGCAAATGAGGGTCTCCCTTTTATCCATTTAAAAAAACAAACCAACAGCTCTTAGACATCTCTCTCACCCAATTCTACCCGCAAATCTTCTTTCAAAGTCATTGCACTTTCCACCGGCCTTGGCCCCACCTCTTCCACTCGCTTCCCTTCCATCCTCCTAACGCAGAGAGATCCGACCAGCAACCAGCGTTGCTAACAGCTCGAACATTTATACACCACTCAGGTGCATTCATTCTATTACCGCTACCTGTGGGTTCCACTCAGGTCCGATTTGATTGTAACCAATCAGCTTCCAGCAACCTTTCTCTCTCTCCCCCCCCCCCCCAACTTTCTGAGAAACTCGGTTTCAATTCAGGGCTGAGTACCCTGCCTTTCTTCTAGTTTATTAGTCGATTAGACAGAGACGCGAAGCGTTAGGAAATAATACGCTTACTTACTCAGGGTTGGGAAGAAAAATAATGTTGAGGGATTTTAAAAAGTAAAGCATTTATTATGGTCTAATCTAGGCTTTCCTAGAATTAGAAAAAAGAGAGGAAGCACTCAGGAATACTATCTTTCCGATTAACAATTTTTTAGTAAAAGGCATAAACTCTTGATTTTTTTTTCATCGACTAACATGGCGTGTTTAATACGAATATGTTTAAAACAAAGAAGGAAAAGTAGACTCGATTATTTTCACTTCAATCGCTTCTCAGTCCATCATCTTTCTGCTTAGGCTACAGTACTATCACGCAAGAAAAGACCCCCCTTAGCGCCCCCCCCCAAAAAAAAACCAGTTTGAAAACCCTAACCCTTCATCTTTGTGAAGGAATAGTTCAACGATACCTCGACCATTATCTGTGCAGCAAGTGAAGCCTTTTACCAGTCTGGAGATAAAAACAAGTAATAGGAAAAAAAAATCAAATTTGGATACATCAGCTTTTCTCAACCTGGAACTCTCCAGGAGGTTGTGTCAATGACCATAATTCCAAAGTTAAGATCACATTTTTGGGATTAGAGATCCAACACATCTGGAAGGCATGAGGTAAAAATACTGAGTTAAGGCAAAGTAACTAAAAGAAACACATTAAACCACTGATACCTTTAACTCCAATTGTAGTTTCATTCTTTATTGTGGTCCACAAGCTTCAACAATAGTTGATATTAGAGTATAATTAAGTTATTTTTATACAAGTCTTTTAACTGAATTCCAATCCCAGATGGTGAATTTATTATTTTGTGATGTCTCTGCTGCAGGCATGCACATAGTTATATCTTTTTTATCTGATGTGAATTTTGAAGTTCCAAATTCATCAAATAAATCTCTTGCAGTGAATTCTGCAGTTCACATATGTTTGTCATATTATTGTTTCAGCCTCATGTTAGAAGGTGGGGAATACAGTGACTATTAGGAACTGCTGGATAAACCAAAGAATATCCCAACCAAGTGGATTGGATTGATTGGCAGGTTCACACAACACATCTGACTAAAATGGAATTGGATAGCTCAAGGTGTTGTAGGAACCCACTCCCTGACTTAGCATGATATATCAGGCCATTATTATATGATTGGTTGGGGAATTCCTGTTATTTGAATACAATTATATTTTGTTTATAATTCAAATAAAGGATTGTGAGAAAGTAGCGTCAGACTTTGGATTGGGCAAAAGAAAATAGTTTTTTAAAAACGGTAAGTCTTCAGAATAGGAAGCTTTAATTTCCATTTTACAGATGGGGAACCGAGGCTAAAAGACAGTTAACAAACAATAATCATCTGATGATTCTGCTGTTGAAGTAGGATTTGAATTTAAATCACTTGGGTGCAAAAATAAATTCCAACTTTCTACTTTTATCTGGTGATAGCAGTTTTCTCCAAATGAGTGCTGTATGCTTAAAACAAAACATACTTACAAAATAAATGTGAGTTTCACAGACTTTAATGACAAATAAGCATCAGTAGACCTGCAGATGAAATTTCTTTGCAATGCCATGCAAAATTCATAAATTTTAAGTTGACTTCTGAGCCCTCTAAAACAGGGCTTTTCAACCTTTTTTTAGAATATGGCAACATCCGAGTACCACTAGTCGCCTAGCAAGCTGTCAAAAACTTGACCAAAAAAAAAAAGGGAAAAAAGTGATAAAGTACAGGTAGTCCTCGACTTACAAAAGTTCGCTTAGTGACTGTTCAAAGTTACAATGGCATTGAAAAAAGTGCCCCCCAAATCACAGCCGAGCAAGATACCTGCCTGCCCACCCGGCGGCATTCTTCTTCCTGTCCGAGGTTTCCATTGTTGTAAGCATTTCTGTTGATGATTGGCAGCGGAGGTGGGGTGGGGGTGTTTGGTTTTTGTTCCCCCCGACTGCTGGGTGGTTGCAGCAGGTTTTGGTCACTTCACATGACCCTGGGACACTGTGACCGTCATAAATATGAATCAGTTGCCAAGCATCTGAATGTAAATCACAAGACCCTGGAGATGCTGCAATATTCCAGCTGATTAGTGCTTCTTCTGGTCTCAGTAGAAGTGCCAGGATCAGTGCTGCTTTCCAGCTGATTGGTGCTTCTTCAGGGCTCAGCAGAAGCACCAGGATCAGCGCCGAGCTCCAGCTGGAGCCTGGCGCTGATCCTGGCACTTCCACTGAGCCCTGACAGCCCCAAAGAAGCGCCGATCAGCTGGAAAGCGGCACTGATCCTGGCGCTTCTGCTGAGCCCTGACAGGCCTGCAACTCCAGCCATCTCTCGCTCAGGCTTGTGCAGTGCTGCCACCGGTTCAGCTCATTCCCCTCTCCCGCTACCACTTGTCTAAGATGGTCGCGTACCACCTGCCAGGTGCCAATGTACCACAGGTGATACCCGTACCACTGGTTGAAAAGCCTTGCTCTAAAATATTATTCTGTGTTGGAAATTAGAGAAGCAGAATTGATATTTGTAGCAACAGTTCTTATGCTTGATTCCACTGCTCTCCTCTCAATTAAAATCCATCCATTCATTCATTCCATTTCTTTAACTACCCATCTCAGTCAATGATTCTGGGTGGCTTACAGTTCAAAAAAATATATTACAATCAAAATACTAAAAACATTTAAAAAAACAATAGAAACATCCAAAATAAATACATATAGCAGCCAAGACACTTGGCCAATTAGCTATAGGCTCTTAATACATTTGGTGCCCCAGGCTCAGGAACATAGCCAGGATTTTAGGGCCTATGAAAGGCTAACAGGGTTGGGGCCATTTTAATCTCTGAAGGGAAGATGGTCCATAGATCAGGGGCCACTGAAGAAAAACTCCATCTTCTAGTCCCCATCAGCTGTGGCTGACAGGATCTGTTGCATGCTGCTCAACCTGGTTCGATAGGTAGAGACTGTTGGGAAAAGGTGATACCTCAGGTACCCTAGTACAAGCCATACAGGCTTTTAAAGCTAATCACTGGAACGTGAACCCAGAAACACCGGCAACCAATGCAGCTCACGCAGAAGTGGTATAATGTGTGCTACATATCTGGCATCATTTACTACCCATACAGCCGCATTCTGCACCAGTTAAAGTTTCTGAGTGATCTTCAGGAGCAGCCCCATATAGAGTGTGTTACAGTAGTCTAAACAGAAGTTATAAGGACATGAGGTACTGTGAGCAGGGCCTTGTGAACTCTCAAGCTTCCTCCTTCCGTTATGCATTCAGGATGGACAGTATTTAATATTTATTTGTTCTGTATATGTAGGGATGTGGGTCTATACATATGTTGTATATAGTATGTTTAGGTGTGTGTCATGTATGTGTTTCACCTTGAGAGCGGGCAACCAAATTTCATTTTTGATGTGTGCCGTTGTGCCCACAGTAAATAAATAACAATAAATGTTATCTTATTTCTTATGGTGCACCATCTGAAGGTATACAATGGCCCTCTTAGCCACAGCTGCCACTTGTTCTTTGAGCAGATGCTATGAATCCATAAGGACCCCCAAACTGCGGAGCAGGTCTGTCTGGGGTACTGCAACCCCAGACAGTGTAGCCTGCAAAAGGAAAGTGGGCATGGCAAATACCGCAGAAGGGACCCTCCCTAAGTCCTTGAGAGGTAAATGCAGGAGAGAAATATACTTTCAGACTTGTATGATTCCATTAATGCAAGGGTGTCAAACTCAATTTCATTGAGGGCCGCATCAGCATTGCGGTTGCCCTCGGGTGTGTGGGTGTGGCCAGGGTGGGTGTGGCCTACTGGGTGGGCGTGGCTGGAGTGGGTGTGGCCTACTGGGTGGGCATGGCCAGGTCTACATCGTTCGCGTCAAGGGTGCCTGTGGGGGCCTGGGCAGGAGTGGGACAGATCTGAGGGTCTCTGGCAGAAGGGGGTCAGACCAGGGCAAGCGCCAAAGCATGGTCCATTTTTTCATTCCTCACAAAGGGTGACACCTCCCCAGCATGGACCCAGGGGGCGGGGCTGGTTCCTCGCTGTTTCTAGACAGCCTTGTGGAACTAAGACTGAATGCGTTTCAGCATAGATGGCCACCACAAAATTGTACATTGGCTCCCTCCTGGCTGGCCTGGGCCAGGGCCAAGGCAGCAGGGGCCATTCCCTCACTGTTTCCAGGATGACTTCGCAGGCCACATGAAACCACTTCGTGGGCCGCATCTGGCCCCCGGGCCTTGTGTTTGACATGTCTGCATTAATGTAACCTTACAATAAAGTGGAATCAGTTCATTCAGGCATGCTTCCTGCTTGGACTACCTTGCAAGCACCATTTTCCATCATTCTTGATGATAGCAATACTTTATGGGATTTGAAACATCATTATGGGCTCCCCTTATTGATCTAGAATAAATTATCTTGTCCAAGCTCGGTACCTTTGTCTTAGGCCAAACCTCCCCGAGCCTCAGCCAGCATAGTAATCAGTCAGGATTGATAGGGACTTGTCAGTATAGCCGGCTTGAGTTGATTCTCAGCGGCAACTTGGGATCTCCCCACCTAGAGATCAACTTTGGGACAATCTGCATGCAGCACAAATGCTGCCATGCAGAAGAGGAATCTGGTTTCAGATTTCCTTCCTTGCCTTGCAATAAGATGCTACCAGAAAGAGGATACTGAGTCTCAAAGCTCTCCAACTTGAGGCAGGCTAAATGCTTCAGGTGTGTTTTCTGCAGCTTCTTCAGATTGTGGTGCAACGCCAGGTAAACTTTGGATGCCTTAACAAGGTAGCTGAGACATCTTGCCTGTAAATAAATGGGTCCTCATGTACAGCACCAGCTCCCTATTTCTGGTATGCTTCCCCTTAATCATATTCTTTAGGTAAAGAAGGAGCTTATAGCTTTTGTCAGCTGGCTGCTGCCTTAAACTTTCCCCCACCAAATTATGGTAATAAGCCAGTTCAAATCATCAGTAAAAGCAGCAGTACTCTCTCAACAGAAGGGCCTATCTGTAGCTCTGGATTGAATTGTGGAGTTCTTGGTGTTCTCCGAGCTTGGGTGTTTGCTTGCAGACATTTCATTACCCAACTAGGTTAAAAAAAACATAGGTAACATCACAGGTGATGTTTGTTTGCAGACCTTTCACTGTCCAACTATCATCGATGAAGTTATCTGGTTGAGTTAGGAAAGGTCCATAAGCAAGGACTAAGTTCAGAGAGCACCAAAGACTCTAACAACAGTATTCTACCACTTCAGAAGGGAGAAGATCCAGGGATTATTGCAACTCTTGAGGATGCCTCATATCAAAAGCTCCAGGCCCGTGTAAACCTCCCTCAGAAGAACATAAATATAAACATAAATTCTCTTTTAGGATAGCAACTACATGTAGGTTTCCATTCCAACCAGTACAGACTAGCAATCCTTGGCTCCCATGGGACAAAATTAGCACTCTGCCCAATTTGTCGAGTGAGGAGGGAAGATCATTGCTTCTTCCAGCCCATCCACCCCACAAAATTGTCTTGAGCTGCTAGGATGTTGGGGGAGGTGGCGGCCATCCCTCTTGCGGGTAAGGGGATGCCCATCTACAGCTGTTTTCCCCTGACCTCCATGGATCTGGAGGTAAAAATCCCTTCCCACCCCAGCTCCGCAGTCCTCCAGCTGAGACAGCATTGGGGATGAAGCCCTGGAAAGGCGGTGGGGCCTCAGGCCAAGTGGAAGCAGCTGTGGGGATGCGATTCCTGTCCCCCTCGTTCCACCAGGAGGGCATGAGAGAAAGAGGAGGGTCAGGAACAACAGGAAGCAGCTCTTTGGGGTGCTTAGTCTCGGTTGAAACAGAGGTGTCCTTCTGGCCTTCAGGTTGTCCTTTGGGGAGCCCCTCTGCCGCATGAGTGTGCTGATGGCGGTTGCGGTGCGAGCTGCGGCTGAAACACTTCCCACACTCGGAGCACGGGTAGGGCTTCTCGCCCGTGTGGACCCTCAGGTGCCGCTCCAGGTGGGAGACGAAGCCAAAGCTCTTTCCGCAGACGGTGCAGTCGTAGGGTTTCTCGCCCCGGTGAGCCCGCTGGTGCGTGAGCAGTTGTGCCCCGGCCACAAATCGCTTCCCACACTCCTTGCACTTGTGAGGCTTTCCACTCGAGTGTGTCCGTTGGTGCTGCAAGAGCGTGGAGCTGACGCTGAAGCTCTTCCCACATTCACCGCAGTGGTAGGGTTTCTCTCCTGTGTGGATTCTCCGGTGGCGGTCCAGGTGGGAACTGACGCTGAAGCACTTCCCACAGTCACTACACTGGTAGGGCTTCTCCCCCGTGTGGATCCGCTGGTGTCTTTCCAGGTGGGAGCTCCAGCTGAAACTTTTCCCACAGTCAGGGCACCGATAACGCTTGCTCCCAGGCACGTGAGATTTCTGGTGCTTGACTAAGGAGGCCAGTTCCCTGTAGGTTTTCCCACATTCGGCACACTTGTGGGGCCGGTCGGGAGCATGCACACACTGGTGCCTTTCCAAATGGGAGCTGATGCTGAATGTTTTCCCACAGTCTCCACACTGAAAGGGCCTCTCTCCTGTGTGGGTCCGCTTGTGCTTGATCAGGGCCGAGCACCAGCTGAAGTTCTTCCCACACTCCAGACACTGATATGGCTTCTCTCCAGTGTGGATCCGCTGGTGCTTCACCAGGGACGAACTCTGGCCAAATCCTTTCCCGCAGTCGGAGCATTTAAAGGGCTTCTCAGTAGACATTGGCAGGGAGGGAGGAAGTGGAGGAGGCTGCAGGACCACCCTCTTCCGGTTACATTCGGTGCATTTGGTGGGGTCCCTGCTCCTGGCTGGAGATTCCTGGAAGTGGTGGAGGGTGGCTGCACTGAGGTAGTAGCTTTTGCCACAATCTGTACACTGGTGTGGCTTCTCCCCTGTGTGGATTCTCTGGTGCCTGTAAAGGTGAGAACTGCGGCTGAAACGCTTCCCACAGTCGGGGCATTCGTAAGGCCTCTCTCCCGTGTGGATCCGCTGGTGTCTCTCTAGGTGAGAGGTGAAGCTGAAACTTTTCCCGCAATCGGGGCACTCGTAGGGCTTCTGTCCCAGATGTTTTCTCTGGTGAGCCACCAAGTTGGCCCCAAGTGCAAAGCCCTTCCCACAGTCCTCACACTGGTAGGGCTTGTCGTTGGCGTGAATCCTCTGGTGCTGGACCAGGGTGGAGCTAACACTGAAACTCTTCCCACACTCTTTGCACTGATACGGCTTCTCCCCGGTGTGGATACGCCGATGCCTCTCCAGGTGTGATCCAACACTGAAGGCCTTCCCACACTCCTTGCATTGGAAGGGTTTCTCTCCAGTGTGGATCCGCCGGTGCCGTTCCAGGTGCGAGGTCCAGCTGAAGCTTTTCCCACATTCCTCACACTTGTACGGTTTGTCATTTGCGTGGCCTTTCTGGTGCATGGCCAGGGCCTCAGCCTCAGAGAAACTTTTATCACACTGGTCACACTTGTGGGGTCTTTTGTCCAGATGCAGCTTCCTGTGCCGGAGAAGATTGGACTTCTGGCTGAAGCTTTTGCCACACTCTGTGCATTGGTGGTTCTTGCCATGTGCTGGTGGTTTTCTAAGGGACACCTGAGAATCGGAAGCAACCATGGTCTGTGGGAGGGGTTTGTCTTGCTGCTCCTTTCCTTCGGTTAGGGAGCCCCTCGGCTCAGACCCTGATGGTTGGTTCTCGGCCTCCATTGGATTCCTCTCTAGGACATCTCCCTTTTGTAGATTTGTTTTGCTAGGAATTACTTCCGGAGGAACAGGTTCATTCCTTCCTCTCAGTCCTTCCCCTGAGGAGATAAATATTGCAGAGATGACTTGAAAGCCATCCTTACTCAGAAGCCATTAAATAGAAGGTTGGTATAACCTTATTTCAACATGTATTTGCATTAAACATTTTATATTTCCACCTTACGTTCTATGTGTATCAGCAAAGCCTACGCTAAGTTGGTAACATGTTGGCAACAATTGTCTTGGTTTGCAAGACACACTCTTGATTAAAGAGCCTATCTTTGGTAGTATATATGAGCAAACTTGAGATAAAATATTCCTGTTGCTGCCTTTCTGACATACAGGCAAAATCTGCTAAAACTGACCGGTACAGGTAGTCCTTGACTTATGACCAGAATTGAGCCCCAAATTTCTGTTGCTAAGTGAGACAATTGTTAAATGAGTTTTGCCCTATTTTACAACCTTCTTGCCTCAGCTTGTTGAGTGAATCACTGCAGTTGATAAGTTAGTCACTCAGTTGTTAAGTGAATCTGGCCTCCTCATTGATTTTGCTTGTGAGGTCCCAAAAGGGGGTCACATGACCCCAGGACGCTGCAACGGTCATAAATGTGAACCAGCTGCCAAGCATCTGAATTTTGATCACGTGATCATGGGGATGCTGCAAAGGTCGTAACTCTGAAAAACGGCCATAAGTCACTTTTTCAGTGCCATTGTAACTTTGAACGGTCACTAAATGAACTGTTGTAAGTTGAGGACCACCTGTATGGGATCATGTTGTTGATTTGGAGACTGAAAATTTGGTATTTTTCTATGGCACTTCTTTCACTTATCAGAAAACAAGCTCTGAAGAATAAGCTTGCTCATAACTTTGAAAACATTTTTATTAATCTTGATGAATTCTGTTTCTCTAATGCACTGCCTAATTCACGGGTGTTAAACTCACCGCATCATGTGACGTGTCGCGACTTATTTTTTCCCCATTAACGGAACTGTGGTGGGCGCAGCGTCCACATGATGCAACCGGCCGAGAGGCCGGCAGTTTGACACCCCTGGTCTAATTGGATAGCTTTGGTATTTTAATAGGTGATGAAAACTAATGCGCTAGCTAGACAAAAGCCTACTCTATTGTTGAAGTCATTCAATTTATATAGTTGTTTTTTCCTAACATCCTGCTGAGAAGACATGAAGTTAATCGTAATATGAATAGCTGCTCTATCACACTATTCAGGGCTTCTGTGCCAGAATCCAGCATGGATGGTGACAAACAAAACCTTCCCCTTACAAGTGGAACTCCATCCCATGCAGGTAGTCTTCATCATTTGACTGCAATGGAGCCTGCCCATTATAGTCATATGTCATGATGATTTGTGCAGCGGTCATTAAATGAACCAGTGTGAATCCATTGTTTGTTATGGTTTTCCTGAAAACCAGAAGTGCTGGTTTTCAGCAAAACCGTTGTAAAATGTGGTCACGTAACTCCAAACAGCCGTAAAGGCAACCATTTTGTTGATTGCCCAAAGTACAATCATGTGACCATAGGACGTGATCTGACCATTGGAACTCTAGATCCAGGTCATAAGTCCTCCTTTTCAGGTAGATCATAACTCTGAATAATTGCTAAGCAACCAGCTGTAAGCCATGGACTACCTGTATATTTAAAAATAAACAAACCACAATTCTCACCTGGATTTATCTGAGTTGGTATTGTCCTTTCCTCACATGCCTGAAGTTCTGGAATCCATGAATCTTCTCGATCCATCCAGGAGAGCAGATCAGATTTAGAAAGTGGAAATCCTGCTGGCAAGGAAAAGCTTTAATTCAGGTCGTCTTCGACGTATGGCCACAATGGAGCTCAAAATTTCTGTTGCTAAGTGAAACATTTGTTAAGTGAGTTTTGCCCCATTTGACGACCTTTCTTGCTACAGTTGTTAAGTGAATCACTACCGTTGTTAAGCTAGTGCCACGGTTGTTAAGGGAACCTGACTTCCCCAATGACTTTGCTTGTCAGGTCACAAAAGGGGATCACATGACCCTGGGACACTGCGACCGTCATAAATACAAGCCAGTTGTCAAGCATCTAGATTTGACCATGGGGATGCTGCAACAGCTGAGTAGTTTATTTTGTTCGCCCTTGTCAGACTCAAACAACTACCTGCACAACTAAAGGTATATATTCTGTATGCTGATAGGGAGGGTCTGCCTTCATCCTCTTTCTGCTCACCAGACATTCCAAACTATGCTGCCTTTTCGCCTCCAGGGACACCAGACTGCATTCCAGCACATATATACAGAAATTGGCTTTGTTAACTCAGAGAAGGACATAGTTGAACTATGATACCCACTGCCGTAGCTATAGTGATGGCAATCAACTTAAAATATTCTAAATGGGGACTGGAGGAAGTCAGGGGCCTAATTCAGCCCAAGGCTACTAGTTCACCTTGTCATAAATCATCTCAAATATTCAAAAAGGTAGGATGTGTCTAAAACACAATTGCTGGAAAGCAGGAATCAGAGGTGGAAATTTAGACAGCTGCATATCCTACCACAGAAGTTCTCGATTCCTGATTGCCCATTCTTGAGAACTACATGTTTTAATATTATCTTCTTGGCTATTCTGGGAAACAGGACGTGTGCCAAGAGAGCTCTTTGGCTTGATCCAGTACACTTTTTATATTTAAATACTGGGTTGAAAAGTGAAAAAAAATATATTTTTGGCAAGGAATGCATGACTGAGGAGATTGATTATCTTGGGCCAAATATAGCAGGCCAATATTTTAATTTCTTCTTTCTTGTTATTATCTCAGTTTCACATATACACACACCTAAGTCTATTCACATAAGCTTTATGCAGAAGTGGAGAATAGAGCAGTTGTTGATAATTGCACCTGAGGCACAGAAAATTACTTTTGTTCGGGGTGCAGGATCATAAAATCCACTTGTCTTACCTGACGGCAACCCTCTCCGGTGGGGCTCAGCTAGTGCAGTGATTCGGGGCAGGGTGATTGCCATCTCTTCTGCTAACAAGAAAAAAGTGTGACAGACCCCATTAAGACCTTGGGCAGATTGGCTGGCACCATCTGGATGCAATGGGCCACTGATGCAGCTGGGTCCCTGCATTTGGCTAAATTATATTGTGACCACTCTGGACAACAACCACTTGGTGTTCAGCACCCTGGGGTGGACCTCAATTGGCGAAGGCTAAGTAACTTTATAATTGTGATCAGCCTTGCTCCAAATGCAGAGAGCGAGCTGTTCTACAGGGAGATGAGAAAAATACACGGAAGAGAGGTCTGTAAACCATGACACCTAAGTCAAACCTTCACATTCAAACCTTCACGTTACTTACAGGACCGCATACTGCCGCACAGTTCCCAGAGACCGGTGAGGTCCCATAGATTGGGCCTCCTTCAGGTCCCGTCGGCCAGACAATGTCGGCTGGCGGGCCCTCGGGGAAGGGCCTTTTCTGTGGTGGCTCCGACCTGGTGGAATCAACTTCCCCCCGAGGTTCGAACAACTCCCACCCTGCCGGCCTTTAAGAAAGCCGTTAAAACTCTCCTGTTCTGGCAGGCCTGGGGCTGATGTCCCCGGGGGGGGGGAATATGATCGGACTTGCGGTATGATTGTATTATTTTATTGTTTTATTCTTAGATGATTGTTTTAATTTTGTATGCCGCCCTGAGTCCTTTGGGATTGGGAGGCATATAAATAAAATTAAATAAATAAATAAATAAACATTCAAATATTGTGTATACCTTCCAAACACCAAATGATGGAGAAAAACAACACCGTGATTTCTTGCTTGTGAGTTTTCCAGAAGCAATTGAGGACAGCAAGTCAGGCTCTCTGGATTTGGGGTTTGATCCTGTAGAACAGGGATCCCCCGGCCCGTGGACTGGCACCGAGCCACGGCATACCAGCAATCGGTCCGCGCAGATCAGTGAAGCCCCATCCGCTGGATGCAGGCAGCACGTGGAACCTCACCCCCTCTGGTCCGCAGAAAAATCTTTCTCCACAGAACCGTGCCCAAAAGGTTGGGGGCCTCTGCTGTAGAGCTGTTCCTTAGCTTTACATATTAACCCAGAGAAATTGATCCTTACCCAGAGAGATAAGAGTCTCGTAGTTCTCTTGCATGTCCCTCTGGTCGAGAAGTCTCCAATACAAGGAGGCCGTTCCACCTTGGAGGCCACAGGGCATCTGGAACAACAGCCCTCCCTGCATCAAATTCGTTCTAGAATTCATCTTTTCAGGCTGCAGGTAGTTCTTGACTTACAACCACAACTGAGACCACAATTTCGATTAAGCAAATTGGTTGTTAAGTGAGTCGAGCCCAATTCTGCAATGTTTTTGGGCCACAGTCGTTAAGCGAATCACTCCAGTTGTTAAGGGAATCATGCAGTTGTTAAACAAGTTCATCTCCCCCCCCCCATTGACTTTGCTTGTTAAAAGCCAGCTAAGAAGGCTGCAAATGATGACCACGTGATCCTCCTCTCCCAAGATTCTGCAACAGTCATAAATGCACGCTGGTTGCCAACTGCCTGAATTTTGACCAAGTGATTGTGGGAATGCTGCAACAGTTGCAAGTATGAGGACTGGTTGCAAGTCACTTCTTCAGTGCTGTGGTCGCTTCAAATGGTCGCTAAACGAATAGTTGTAAGTCGAGGACTACCTCTGCTTCCAAAACCTGAAATTTAATTCCACACATAAAAGTGGAGAGATTGAGGAGCTTCAGGAAAATAAACAAAACAGAAAATTCTACTACGTGTTTCACTTTGAGAGCAGGCAACTAAATTTCACTTTTTTGATGTGTGCCATTGTGCCCACAGTAAAAACAAAATGACAGTAAAGGTTATCTTATCTTATTTGAGGTGATCAAATGCTCGGCAACAAGATAAGATTGCAGGTTGCAAAAGACCCAGGTCCCTTTTGAAATTCAGAATTAAAACAACCTGAATTTTCCAGTTTTTAAGAGAAAAGTCAAACCTTCAAATATAAGTGTAATACCATCCCACCGCAGACACAAAAAGGAAAAGATGGCAGTTCTAGCATCCTGGACTTTTATAGACTTTTTTGTCCTTATCTCTAAACTATCCACAGGGCCAAATTTACAGAACATGCGGGGTTAAAACACGGTTGGTTCTGCGTAAACATTACGCCACCTCCAATCTGTTTCTGCTCCAGGCTGTCAACATGCCAAGGTTTTTAGCTCTGTGTACTCTACACCGTCTGGAATTTGTTTGATGGGCAGTTATATAAATTGCTTAATAAATAATAAAGTAGGGCATGTTTTCTATATCTCTGCCCAGCTCCATTGCTACCTCTGACCCCATTCCAATCTTTTTAATATCCATTTTAAGTGCAGCCAGTAGCTGGCCAAACAAAATCCAGGAAGGTCAACAAAGGAGAGTCAGATGAACCTGTGGCTTGATTTGACATCTAAACAAATGAACTCTAAAACTACATCTGCCTTTTTGGAAGCTGCACAATGCTGACTCAGCTTCAGTTTAGAATCCTTTACAGCAGTGTTTCCCAAACTTGACAATTTTAAGGCATGTGGACTTCAACTCCCAGAATTCCACAGCCAGCGTTGCTGGCTGTGGAATTCTGGGAGTTGAAGTCCTCATGCCTTAAAATTGTCAAGTTTGGGAAACACTGCTTTACAGTCACCGTATCTTTTTTTTTCATACATTACATTAGCTACCTTAATCCAAATCAAAATACAGTGTGTACTATTGTTGGAATGGTACTAACTATATATTAATGTACTTGGTTCTTAATTAAACAGCATTAAATCCAGCTTATTGCTACTATACTGTAAATGACCATTTTAAAGCCTGTTTTCACTTACCAGGAGACAATAAAACTCAGACAAAGTCAATTCTGTACCTCAATTAACACGGAACAGAAGGAAGGCTAAAAGTCAAGGCTTCAAACTGAGGCTAAAAAAAATTGAAAAATATAATTTGAGGGGGGAGGAATAGGAACAGTATCTTTTACTGATCAACTCAACCTTCAGGAGCAATTTGCAGGCTTTTGAATTCTGCAGAACACTTTATCGGGCAGAATCCAGCCAAAGGGCTCTGTAGAACTCCAAAGCTTGCACACTCTTCCTCCTCTGAGCTTGGTGGTTTTCTTGCAGACGTCTCATTACCAAACGAGGTAACATCACCAGCGCACTCCTCCTCTCCTGTCAGCCTGATGAAGCTACTGCTCTAATTGGCATTGACGGAGGGTAGCTTTGACGCTGTGCACGTCCAAAAAGGACCGGATGACCGAGGCTGCGGGGGCTGTTTAGATGTTTAATAGCGGGCGCAGCTCCCTCTTCGCCCCGTCCTTACATCACTTGTCAGCCAGGCACAGGGGATCAGCGCAGCGCTGCAGGCGGGAGTCACCCTTCGCATCCCGGAAGCGCTGCCTGCACAGATCCGCGACAGGTCCCCACCTGGGCCGGGCCAAGCCGGCTGCGAGGAAGGTTTCCCGGCGGCTGGCGGGGAGGAGCCGCGGCGGGGCGGTTCTCCTGGCCGGGTCCACGGCGCCTCTGCTGCCTCCGAGTCACCCAGGAAGCTCAACGCGTGACACCCCGAGCCGCGGAACGAGAGAGAGACGGAAAGCCGGGCTTCTTCCCGGGCGCCACCCAGGGCCCTCTGGCGGCAGTCGGAGACGAAGCCTCCTCCGCGGGTCAACGAAGGGGGTTCTCTCGGGGGGCAAGTGTGGGCGGCGAGGAAGGCAAGACGTACGTGCCCTTCCCCTCGTTACGCCCAGATCAGTTTCCAGCAAAAAGGTGGCCGGATTTTGAACGGCAAAGGAAAACCTCGGGCTTCCAGGCTGCCTGGCCTCTGCACGCTAAGCCATGGTTAGCTGAAGCGGGGCGTAAATTAACCCGATTATCTGGGTCAACCGATTAACCAACTTGATGGTTTAGGCTTGCAAGTTGTAAGTCATTAGCTATAAGTCATTACCAAGCTGTAAGTCATTAACCACATTTTTTCCCACACCTTTAGCATCTCCAGTTTGCGCAGAGCTGCGTTTCACGATGCATAGTCAAGAGAAGCATTGAGAGCCAGGCAGCACTCAATTTCATAAATTATTATCGATCATAGAAAGGAGCATTAATTATGGCATCCGTGGTGATTATGTAGGCCTATCTGAACATTACAGGTCATCCTCGACTTGCAACCACAACTGAGCCCAAAATTTCTGTCGCTGAGACATTAGTTGAGTTTTGTGTCTCATTTTACAACCTTGCTTGCCACAGTTGTTAAACGAACCACTACAGATGTTAAGTTAGTAACACAGCTGTTAAGTGAATCTGGCTTGCCCATTGACCTTGCTTGTCAGAAGATCACAAAAGGTGATCACACAACCCCAGGACACTGCAACCGTCATGAATATGAGTCAGTTGCCAAGCATCTAAATTTGGATCACATGACCCTGGGGATGCTTTGACAGTTGTAATCGTCATAAGTCACTTGTTTCAGTATCTTTGTAACTTTGAATGAAGGAAGGTTGTAAGTCGAGGATTACCTGTAGTTTGAATCAATCCACTGCATCATGTTTGCTGAGCTCATGGACTGTGCAGGTTATCCTTGCAAGCATTTGTTTAGCAACCATTCAAAGTTGCACAAGCAATGAAAAAACAAAGAACTATTTTTCACACTTATGACCATTGAAGCATCCCCATGGTCACATGATCAAAATTCCAGTGTTTGGCAACTAACATATTTATGACAGTCGCAGCATGTCATGTGATCACTGTCATGGTTCCGACAGATGAAGAGTTTCATCTGTCAGAACTGTGACATTAAGCCAAAAACTGGATTCCCCTCCCCTGAGCACATAGTATCAAAGCACAATTCCATTCTCCCATTAACCGTCATAAATCACATTCTCCAATTAGTTTGAAATACAGGCTCTTCCTCCATTACTCCATCCCGCCATTTCTAATCTTCTCTTATTTCATTAATCTTGGTTCACACACTAAATCCAGTATTATTATATCTATCTAAATTCTCATGCACATTCCTCCCCTCCAGCATCATCTCTAACTCTAAAAGTAAAACATAAGAAGAAAATGGTTGCATCTCTAACTGTTATCAAAGCAAAAACATCCGATGTTGACATCCTATTTGTAATCTTCCCAGCTAGCTTCCAACACCAAAGTCAAGGGGGAAATCCAGATTCACTTAATGATTATGATTCACATAATTGAAATGATTTGCTTAATAACTATGGCAAAAAGATGGTAAAATGGAGTATGATGCACTTAAGCAACTGCCTTGCTTAGCAGTGGAAATTTGGGACCCAGTTGTGGGTCATAAGTCAAGAATTACCTGTAATTTACATAGTACTGGTAAAGAGATGCTTTTTATTTAGCACTTGAAAAACGGTATATGGCAATATTTGTCTTTGCATGAACAATTTTTATCTGATAAGATATAAGCTTTCTAATAGGATTTACAAAAGGAATATGATAAAAGCCTTGAGGAAAGCTGTGCAATGGGACAAGAAAGAATTGAAGACAAATCAAATCCTATGACAATATTTGATTGAATTAAAGATTAAGGCTGGTAGAAGTAAAAGAATGTTATATTGGTGTATTTGATCAAGATTAAAATAGGACGCTATTTTGCCAAGTTCTGGCAACCGTTTTGGACTTTTGCTATCTAGTAAGAGTAAAAAATTGATGTTTTGTGGATTTGCTTATAGATATAAGATGGTATATGGAAGAAATACCTGTTTATAACCCTACAGAAGGTGAAGAGTTACTAAATTTGTCTATATAATAAAAATAAATAATAATAATAATAATAGTAATAAAGTTTGAAGGGATCTTGGAGGTCATCTAGTTCAATCCCCTGCACAGGCAGGAAACCCTATACCATTTCGGACAAATGACTGTCCGGTCTCTTCTTAAAAACTTCCAGTGTTGGAGATTTCACAGCTTCTGGAGGCAGGTTGTTCCACTGGTTAATTGTTCTCACTGTCAGGAAGTTTCTCCTTAGTTCTAGGTTGCTTCTCTCTTTGATCAGTTTTCATCCATTGCTTCCTTGTCCTGCCTCCAGGTACTTTGGAGAATAGCTTGACTCCCTCTTCTTTGTGGCAGCCCTGAGATATTGGAACACTGCTCTCATGTCCCCCCTCGTCCTTCTCTTCATTAAACTAGACATGCCCAATTCCAGCAGCCATTCCTTATATGTTTTAGCTTGTAATTGTCCACTAAGTATACAAGCTATATTTGTAATGAAGGTTGGAAGTCACTTCTCTCTGTATATATGCATGTTTGTGTATGTATGTATTTTTCTGTTAGTTTTTACTTTTGTAATAAAATCATATTTTAAAAAATAGAGTGCTGATCAACTTTATTTTTTTGTAATACAGATTCTTAGAATATCTTCTAAGGATGGTGACATTTGTACTGTACAGTATATTCATGTACTTCTTCCAGTTTTGATCTCCTTTAAGCCGATTACTGTCTGTCCATTAGCATCCTTTAGAACGCCAATTTGTGGTTGTGATCTTTCTTTGGTTTTCTATGTCTGTTTCTTCAGTGTCTTTACAGATATTATTATAATACTGTTTGTCTCTTCTAACTGCTCTCTGAAACTCTGTTGTCTTTGTCTTTCTTAGCTTTGGCTTAGATTAGAAACTGGGAAACTATGAATTGCTCAATTGGGGATTAAATCTGACTGGGTCACTTTGGACCAGACACTTTCTCTTATAGGCCAACCCACCTAACGTTGTGGGGAAAATAGGAGAGTTTTCAGTTACATAAAATTAAGGTGGGCTATAATTATAAGAAATAAACATTTCTTTGTACAGTGTCCCTGGTTTCCTGTCAATGAGGTCCAGCAATTGAACCAGAGTAAATACATGTCTATGGAAATTCTCCACCCCCACTTGCACTACTCAGGTGACCCTGGAGACACATAAGCCTCCAGGTAGCTTTAATGACTCCCTAAAAGAATGCAAATGAACAGCTGTCTGCAGGAGCATAAATCTTTCCATTCCCCACCATCCAGTCAGAGCTGAAGAAGCTTCTTGGATGAGAAGCGAAACTTCTTCAAAGAAAAACAAGAAAGTCCAGTTGCCTTGTGAAAAAGCATCTTTGGGAGACTGTAAATACACTTCCCTATCTGCCACAGCAGATAACACCACAGATAGTCCTCAGTTTACAACCACAATTGGGCCCAGAATTACATTGCTAAACAAGACAGTTAAGTGAATCGTGCTTAATTTTATGGTCTTTTTTTTTTTTTTTGCAACACTCATTAAGGAAATGACTGCAGTTAAGTGAATAACATGGTCATTAAGTGGATCCAGCTTCCCCCATTGGCTTTGCCTGTCAGAAGCAAAGTCTGGGAAGGTTGCAAATGGTGATCACATAACCTCAGGATGCTGCTCTCATTGCAAATACACGCTGGTTACCAAGTGCCCAAATTTTGATCAGTGATCACGGTGATGCTGCAATGGTCATAAATTTGTGAACCAGTCATGAGTTGCTTTTTTTCAGTACCTTTGTAACTTCAAACGGTAAATGAATGATTGTAAGTCAAAATTATTTGTACTAGCTACTTTTGCCAACCTGATGCTGTTCAGATATGCAGGGAGGCAGTGCCTAGGATTTTAAGACTCAGGCTGAGGCATTTGATGTTTTCCAGCCAGGATGGAAAATAATAATAGTAATAATAATAATAATAATAATAATAATAATAATAGCAATAATAATAGTAGTAAAGTTGGAAGGGACCTTGGAGGTCATCTAGTCCAACCCCCTGCTCAGGCAGGAAACCCTACACCATTTCGGACAAATGGCTGTCCAGTCTCTTCTTAAAAACTTCCAGTGTTGGAGCACTTACTGCTTCTGGAGGCAGGTAGTTCCACTGGTTAATTGTTCTAACTGTCAGGAAGTTTCTCCTTAGTTCTAGGTTGCTTCTCTCCTTGATTAGTTTCCATCCATTGCTTCTTGTCCTGCCTTCAGGCGCTTTGGAAAAAAGCAAAACAACTACCAGTCTGTTCACCAATAAGAGAGAAGAAAGCTCACTCCCCTCTAATTTTCTCCAGAAAAACTGTTGGTGAACTCAATAATAGGAAAAATAAGCAGAGAAGGGAAAATTCCTGCTTTATTTTGTTTTATTCATTTCTCAAGATATACTTGAATTTTAAAAAAAAATCTGGATTTTTAATTTCCATGTTGCCTGAGGACAGAATGGGACAACTTACTGTGGCCAAGTTGCCATGGCCAGCTCACTGTGGGACAACTCGCCACAGGCAACTCACCACTGGACAACTCGCTGCAGGACAATTCAACAATACAACTGAATTCTTTAAAATATTTTAATTTTTGTCATTCACATTTTATTTTGTCCCTCCTTCATTTAATGATTTAATGTCCAGCAGTGAGTTGGCCATGGCGAGTTGGCTTGTGGCAAGTTGTCCTGACCTAGACCCACCTAGTGATGCCCTGTTCTAGCAAACGAAATTGCCAAGCTTGGAAGAAGTGTGTTTGCAGATACACACTTTAACCATGAGATGGCATGTACGTTTTACAGATTCCCTGGATGTAGTGAAAATAATTGGGATGCAGACAAAGGATATAGTCCTTGGTATACCATAAGGCATAAGGAATTCTGGGAACCTTTCCAGCAATTTGGTTTATAGTTCAGCCAAAACACAGCTGTTACTTATTGATTATGAGTCACTATTATATTAAGCAAATGCATCTTTATTTCAAACAGCTTTGCAGAATTCAAGACATGGAATTTCCAAGAGCATTTAAAAAAAATATTACAGAGAACTGCAAGTACTTGTTTACTTTTAACATGCAAATTTGAAAGTGTTTTGAGGGTTATTTGATATGCATAGATATGTTTTAATGCTTATTCTTTCTAAAATGCCTTAGTTGCTATAAAGCATGATGTCAGAACCTATTTCTATTTCATTTCTATCTATCCCCTCTGATCTAAAAACAAATCTCACCTTTCCCTGGGTTCTGCCATACTCTCAAGGGGGAAAGGGGATGTGCCTGTGGGGTTATTGCTTTTGCTTCCTCTATTCACTACAATGTAACCTTTTGCTCATTTATGGCTTCTATGTCCGCTGAATGCTACAATGTAACAATTTGCTTCCTGCACTGTATCTCTCTCTGAACTTTCTTCTCCCTAACCCAGTGATGGCGAACCTTTTAGAGACCGAGTGCCCAAACTGCAACCCAAAACCCACGTATGCATTGTCGGGTGCTGGGTGGGTGTGACCCATTGGGTGGGCGTGGCTGCAGTGGTAACAGCAGACCGGGTGGGACTAAAAAGTTCAATCAATCAATTCCAACTTTGCAAGATCTTTTTTTTCCCACGAGAAGTTGAAATTGACTGATCGATTGAACTTTTTTTTTTTTTGCACATGGCGGCAAAGCAAAAAGGTTTTATAAAACCCAGTTGAAGGCTTAGGACTGGGGCAACGGCGCGTGTGCCTGAGAGGGCTCTGAGTGCTGCCTCTGGCACCCGTGCCATAGGTTCGCCACCACTGCCCTAACCTGTCAGCTAGGAAAGGGGGGGGGAAGAAAGAAATACAACCTCTGGAGCCTGGCTTATCTCTCCGTTTCTCAAAAGAAGGTGTGAAGAGCCGCTTGAACATTGCACTGCAACCTGAGCCGGATTGATGTTATCTCCCCTCTTCCCACAATGGACTTAACACCTGGGGATGGGCCGGTTTTGAACTGTCCGGATGAACTGTGAGGTGGGGTTTGCTTGGGAACACTTTAAAGTATCGATCTGTAAGGAATCCCTCAGATCCTGTCTATTATGCCTGCTATCAACTACTCTTAATAAAAGTTCCTGTTGGAAGAAATTGTTTCCAAGAGTTCTGCTTTCTTAAGATGTGGGGTTGAAGTGGGCCCTTATACATGATTTGCTGGCTGAGGAATTCTGGGAGTTGAAGTCCACAAGTCATAAAAGGGCCATGTTTGAAGACCCCTGCTTTAAGGACTATGAAAAAATAGACCAAAGGATTGCAGATTGCCAAAATCAAACTAACCATATAATGGTTTGCATAGTATATGAATCCAACCAAGCAATGTTTATCAATGTATTTCCTCAAAAAGGTAAACTTAAGTGGGAATTCTCCTTTCGTCCATGCAGATTTTGCTTGAATGTCATTGCCTCCATGGAAAACCCTACAGACAGAGCTGAAAATATAAAACTATGTAGCTTTTCAGTGGGGTTAGACCAGTGGTTCTCAACCTTTTTATACCGGCAACACAGGTCATGCGCGGCGCACATGCGCGGCACCGCCCCATGTGCGGCATGCATGCGCGGTGCTGCCAGCTGAGGAAAAAAATGGCAGATCGCGTTGTTTGGCAACCCCTGTGAAATGGTCGTTCGACCCCAAATGGGGTCGCGACCCACAGGTTGAGAACTGCTGGGTTAGACAGTCTCTTCACTCTCCCCTTGAGTTAGTTTGGAGTTTTGCAAAACAGATTTGATAGATATGAACTCTGGGCCCATATTTCCTATAGTGGGACAAAATAATTGATTTAAGCTATTTTACCCTATTTTAAAAAATCAGCACCGAGGCTGCTAAGAAAATAAAGTCCTCTAAAATGATACATACTCACATTCCAGTCCCCCCCCCTCTCTCACACACACACACACACACAAAACACAAACGTGTTTCACAATAAACAAATATTTTCTAGAAAACCTCTGAAAGGTATGAGATACCTCACTGCAGCAACTGTTGGGTGGCAAATCAATCTTTCTCTCTCTAAAAAAACAAAAAACAAATAAACCCCAAAACAAAACACCATCACAAAGCGTGTGTATCCACCCTTGTCTCCCCTCCTCAGATTTCGAGGGTCTGTTGCATGCTGGGACCCGGAAAGTCCGCTCAGACCGACGACCTGATTTCCATTCGGGAACTGGGATCTTTGGCGTGTCCGCGTGTATCGACGTGGGCGGAGTAAGTCACGGCCCGGAGAAGTTTCCGCGGGTGGCGTTTAGGCTTAGCTGATTTAGTATTGTGATTTGGGTCTTTGTTTACCAAGCAGAAGGGAGTTTTCCCGTGGTTCAAACCAGGCTTGGTTTCATACCCGGTGATGATTTGGGGGGGGGGGGAAACTGAAGTTGTAGTCCCGGGAGTCCTCACTCCGGTTTAAGAAGCAGCCTTTTCTCTCCCGCCGTTTCGGTCTTCGCTTCCCAGCCAGCGGAATCGTTGTGGTCTGAGGTCCTCCTCAGTTCTGTAGCTCATAAAATGGGCTCTGTAATCCATTTTAAAGTTGGGGGAATAGAATTTGGGTATATCGTGGCACAAATGAAAGTCCCCTTCAGAAAGAAATTTCCCCTCCACCCCACCCCCCATAATAGGGGCTGATACAGACGTAAGTGAAGTGCCTCTGAGAATGCTCAGTCGGGATTAATTAAGCCACAGTAAATAGGTGTCACCCTGGATGGTCATCAGTGGGGTTGGAGTGTCCATAGAAGATGGCCAGAAAAGTCAGTGTTGTGCAACTGAAAGTTCCATCTTTTTTTATGTGAAGCCAAGCTGGGTTTCATGCATTAAAATACGGTAAAATATACCGAAATAATGTATTTATGTTCTCTGAACCAGGTTCTACTATCTTTAAACAGACTTCCAAAATCTGATGCCTTGAAAAGTGTTCAGCAGATAACTCCACTTGCACTGGGACACCACAAGGGCCATTTTACTTGTTTTGACCTTCTCTACTCCAAGGATACTACTTAAAAATGTGGTTGGATTTGGATGGATGGATGGATTCTCTGTAGCAGCACGTATCCTCTGGAATCAGGTTTCCCCCCAAGATCCAGAAGCTCCCCACTTGTTTAGAAGACTTGTGAAGATATGGTTCTTTACCCAGGCCTTTGGTGAGGGAGAGCGAACCCCCTTACTTCATCATGCTTTATCTTTTATTGATTTATTATAACTTCTTGTTTTGTTGTGAGCCACTGAGAGAGAGTTGGGCAACATACAGGTTTAATATTATTATTAGTTATATTCTTCGCTTCAAGTCATTCTTGGGTCCTGGAAACTATATAGACAGATCCCTGATCTTTTCTAGGAAAGATTTTCAGAAGGGACTTGCCCTTGCCTCCTGCTTCCCAGGGCTGAGAGAGAGGGACTTGTCCAAAGTCAGCCAGTTGTCTTCCATGCTTAAGGCAGGATTAGAATTCAGGTTTTCCTGATCCTGGTCCAGCACCTTAACTACTAGATCAAGCTACTGCCTCCTATTAACCAGTGGAACAGCTTGCCTCCAGAAATTGTGGGCACTCCATCACTGGAGATTTTTAAGAGGCTGGACAGTCACTTGTCTGAGATGGTATGGATTCTCCTGCTTGAGTGGTGGGCTGGACTAGAAGGCCTCCAAGGTCCCTTCCAGATTCTATTCTATTCTATTCTATTCTATTCTATTCTATTCTATTCTATTCTATTCTATTCTATTCTTATTCTTATTCTTATTCTTATTCTTATTCCTATTCTATTCTATTCTATTCTATTCTATTCTATTCTATTCTATTCTATTCTATTCTATTCTATTCTATTCTAATTCTATTCCTATTCCTTTCTGTTCTATTCCTATTCCTATTCCTATTCCTATTCCTATTCCTATTCCTATTCTATTCTATTCTATTCTATTCTATTCTATTCTATTCTATTCTATTCTATTCTATTCTATTCTATTCTATTCTATTCTATTCTATTCCTATTCCTTTCTATTCCATTCTATTCCTATTCCTTTCTATTCTATTCTATTCTATTCTATTCTATTCTATTCCTATTCCTATTCCTATTCCTATTCCTATTCCTATTCTATTCTATCTCTTTCTCTCATCTCACAATTATTTTATATATTTTCGGTGAGGTTCTTGGTACTCTCTGAACCTGATTGTCTGCTTGCAGACTTTTCATGTTACTAGTAGGGTAATGAAACATCTGCAAACAAACAAACAACCAAGCTCAGAGAATACCAAGAACGTCATAATTCAACTCTCTACTCTACATATTTTACTGTCAAAGCTACGTCAACCACAGAAGCTGGTGTAGCATAGCAGATAAGACTGAGCTGTGATTCAAGAATTCCAGGACGGCTTCTGCTGTGAATTCATTCAACTGCCTGAAGGGAAACTGCTCTCTCTTGAGCCCCATTTCCTGCAGTGAAAAAGTGAAAAATGGGTGCTAGGAGGCCAGTGCTATCCTCACCTCCTACCAATTTCATGGGAATGTTCATGCTCCTTTATTTACAAGACTATTACCCTTTTCCAGGATATGTTTTGACTTCTCCGTCTGGAATTCCTGATAGTCTCCGTTCCAGGCATTAATCAAGCACAACCCTTGTTTCATTTCTGAGCTGCCTGCAGAACTGCTATTATAAAACATATGACTGCTTTCTGCCTTAGTCATTAGAGCAAAACTTCTCAGTCGCTCTTCTTTGTTCCCCAAATACTTATCCCAAAGTCTTATCAAACTTCAAAGTCCAGTTGTAAGTCCCTCCCTTCAGCACCATTATAACCCTGGCTGCTGAATGGATGGACATAACTCAAGGAGTCCCTGTATCATAAAACCAGTATCATTGAATGATCTTTAGATAATGGTAATGTAATTACCGTGGATAATTTCTTTGATTTCTCTCTTAATAGGAATACTTCCAGAGATTTTTCCAATATATTTTAGTCAATGTGACAATCTTTAAAAGTCCCTGTTGTGATGGGTAATGGGTTTCATTACCCACAGGGGAAAAAAAAACACATTTATCCAAATTTAGGTAATTTACCCAGATTTGGGAAGCACCATTTTAGAGTTGCAGCATTAAATATCCACCTTGATCAGCATCATGTTTCTGCTTCTCTGAAACCATAGGAGCAGGTTATTATTTTGGGAGAAATGGTGAGAAATCCATCTTTAGCAGATCTTTTAAAGTGGTCTTGGTCTGTCCAAAGTCCAGATATCCGGGATTGCAAAGTAGCAGCGGTGACCTGCTTGGCAACAGGAATTGACAGCAGAAAAGCTGTGATTCTGATTTGTGTCTGTTACAACGGAGCCCAACAGGTTCATGGTGATATTAGTAAGCATATGGGTCTCTCTTGGGGATGATGCGGGAGGGAGGCCCACTAAGGCCTGGGAGTTCTATTTAGCTATTTACTACATTTATTTTACACATACACCCTTCCTTCCTTCCTTCCTTCCTTCCTTCCTTCCTTCCTTCCTTCCTTCCTTCCTTCCTCCCTCCCTCCCTCCCTCCCTCCCTCCCTCCCTTCCTTCCTTCCTTCCTTCCTTCCTTCCTTCTGTCGTGGAAAAACCCAAATGGAAAAGACAAGAGACAGCAACGCAAAACAATAATTCTTACTTTAAGATTCAGAAGTTTATTTTGCTAATGATTTAGAACATAGCAAGCATAATAACACAAGATCACTTACATTAATAACCCATTGCAATGAGGACCAGATAGCATAGCAGATTCCAAAAGGACAGCTATAGGCCAATGGCAAATCAATCAGGTCCAGTCCCAATCCTTTACACCCTTTCTCATTCTAAGACTGTAGTCAGATGGTCCACTGACTTTTGCTGACTTTTTACTGACCTCCTGCTGACCTTCTGCTGAACATAACTTTCCACATATACCTGTGTACCTTGGAACCCGCATCCATCAGCTACTTTCAGTTCCCTATTTCTTACTGTTCCAGTCCTTGTGTTCTAAATATATTTGAAACAAGCAAGCTTAGCAAAATCATATTAAATAAAATACAATTGCAAACTGCAAATTTAAGAATAGCACAGACTTTGGTTCAATACTTTGTCCATGAGGCCTGATTCAGTTTACCTGGGCCTAAACCTTGCATAAAAGAACAATAGCCAATATTTTCGTTTTCCACACTTCCTTCCTCTGATAAACTAAATATAAAATCAGCTTGACTTGTTGGCTAGATAAGTGATGGTAAATGACTGCTGCAGTTTATGACATGTGAGTAAGTTACCTGCTCTGGATTTGCAGTGGGTTCAATAGACAGAAGTTTAGTTGGGCGTGTTTACATCTTCAATCGGACATTGTGTAACTGAGCCCACAGCATGCGTACCCAACCAAACACAATCCAGACCATCCAATGTGCAAGTTTCACATGTCAGATTGCTACCTCCCAGCCTTTTTTTCCAGCAGGGAGGTACACTCTGGGTGGTGGTCCTTTACTAAATGTCCAGTTCTGAACTTGAGAAGCATTCTGGAAAATGCATGTGGAAAGTGGTGTTTTGTTTTCATTGGCAACAGCAGTTGAACATAACTAGTTTTATTTAAAGAAGGTCTGTGAACTCCCAATTCCACTTCCCCTTCTCAAAAGGAAAAAAATTCTGCACCTTCCTTTCTTACGATGTCCTTGTGTTGTTCCTGTGGCTCCTTGCAATTTTCAATTATTTCCTTTACCTGGTCTTGTCTTAGAGCAGGGGTAGGCAACCTTGACTCATTTATGACTCGTGGACTTCAACTCCCAGAATTCCTGAGCCAGCCATGCTGAGGTGAAAGGGAGAGGTTTCCAAGCTGAGACATGCTGGCTGAGGAATTCTGGGAGTTGAAGTCCACGAGTCATAAAAGAGCCAAGGTTGCCTACCCCTGTCTTAGAGAGAGCTTTTGTCCCATTATTGAGTGCCGAAAGATGAAATAGACAAGTAAAATTTCTTTTTAAAAAATTGCCCTTTCCTTGAATGCTGTTCATGTGGGCATCAGTATCAGATGTGAAAAATCTTTTCCTTGTTTAACATTTTGTATTTTGCAAGGAAAAAAAAAATATTTGTCCTTCGAGCCGGAATCGAACCAGCGACCTAAGGATGACTTTGGTAGTTCTCTACAGTCCTCCGCTCTACCAGCTGAGCTATCGAAGGGATAAGCCTGGGGTGCTCAGTTGCTGCTTTTCACTTTGGGTGTGGTGCCTACTGAGCTGGATTTTCATTTGAAAATGTCCCTGCCTTTCCAGTTGCGTGGCTGGCAAGTGTAAAGGAACACCTGCTTTAAAAATAAGAGTAATTTGGTAATGATTATATGCATTAGCTTCTTTTTCCTGTAATCAGAGTTCCTAGGAGATCTCAGCAGCCACAAGAGGGGAGGGGAGGCCCTTAATATATTAGTAATTAGCTTTAGTACAGCTATGGTTTTACCATAGAAGAAACTCAGCATCATTGTTTCATTAAAAAAAACATCTATCTAACATACCAACCTTATTGCTCCCACAATGATATCTGATTTGGCTGTGTGTCTGTGTGTGTTTTAATTATTTAAAGTTATTAATTTTTAATTAACATCCTGCATTATGTTCAAGGCAGCGTGCCTGGTTTTCTCCCTCCCCCACCAATTCACTTCTTTAATTCATACGACAATCCAGCAAGGGCTGATTACATCGAGAGACAGTAAAACTGCTTCACAACCTCTCAGGGGCTGTACAAAAACCAGGTGCAGTTGGAACCTTCTGTATCCTAGCCCAGCATTCTAACTACTAGGGTAGCACAGAAATGTGTCAATTGCTGAAGTTCTGGATAGCTAATTGGTGATTTATTTTTCCCTGGTGTAAATGAAATTCAATGGTGAAAAAAGTAAGGTTCTACATTTAGGCAAGAAAAACCAAATGTACAGGTATAGTATAGGGCAGTGGTGGCGAACCTATGGCACGCGTGCCAGAGGCGGCACTCAGAGCCCTCTCTGTTGGCACACGTGCCGCCCCCAGCAGCAGGCCGCCACCACCGCCCGGAGCAGGAGCCCTGCCCAGCACAAAGGAGGTGAAGCAGCTGACTAGCAAGCTCGAGTAGAGGTGGTAGAGCAGAGGTCACCAACCATTGTCGATTGGCGGACTGGAAGAAAAGGGAGGGGGGAGTATTTTACATGTGCGTGGCCGCGAGTATGCACACACTGCAAATGAGGCGGGGCTAGTGCCTGCATGATACTCACTAGCCCTGCCCAATTCTTGCTTGGTGCAGCACCTTGTATCTGCACCCCGCGACGCAGCGGTGGCTGTTTTTGCGCCTTGCAGCATGCTGGCCCATTTTTGTGCCCCTGGTTTTTGCGTGCCCCCCCTGAGGGCACCACAAGGCTGATGGGCCCCTGGCACTTTGCGATAAATAAGTGAGTTTTGGGTTGCGGTTTGGGCACTTGGTCTCTAAAAGGTTCGCCATTACTGGTATAGGGAGTACCTTGCTCAATAGTAGCAACTGTGAGAGAGATCTCAGAGTCCTAGTGGACAATCATTTAAATATGAGCCAGCAGTGTGCTGCAGCTGCCAAAAAAGCCAACACAGTGCTAGGCTGCATTAACAGAGGGATAGAATCAAGATCACATGAAGTGTTAATACCCACTTTACAATGCCTTGGTAAGGCCACACTTGGAATACTGCATCCAGTTTTAGTCACCACGATGTAAAAAAGATGTTGAGACTCTAGAAAGAGTACAGAGAAGAGCAACAAAGATGGTCAGGGGACTTGAGGCTAAAACATACAAGGAACGGTTGCTGGAATTGGGTATGTCTAGTTTAATGAAGAGAAGGACGAGGGGCGACAGGAGAGCAGTCTTCCAATATCTCAAGGGCTGCCCCAAAGAAGAGGGAGTCAAGCTATTTTCCAAAGCGCCTGAAGGCAGAACAAGAGGCAACGGATGGAAACTAATCAAGGAGAGAAGCAACCTACAACTAAGGAGAAACTTCCTGACAGTTAGAACAATTAATCAGTGGAACAACCTGCCTCCAGAAGCAGTGAATGCTCCAACACTGGAAGTTTTTAAGAAGAGACTGGACAGCCATTTGTCTGAAATGGTATAGGGTTTCCTGCCTGAGCAGGGGGTTGGACTAGATGACCTCCAAGGTCCCTTCCAACTTTGTTGTTGTTGTTGTTATTATTATTATTATTATTATTATAATATAAATGTGTATGTGCAGATGTGCATCTCTTCCCTCCAAGCTTTTTAGTTTGAAATTGTTACCCAGATAATTGAAAAACTTCCATTTTCAGGTCAAGTTTAGAATCAGTGTTGAGTTTCAACATGTGTTCCCTTTTGGGGAAGAAGATAGTCACTTTTATAGTGTGGCTCAGGGGTGAGCAATTAATTTTCCCAAGGGGCCCCATGAAAAACTGGGACTGTTATAGGGTGCCAAAGCAAAAAAGCTGTGAAGGTGTGTAAGCATGCACGTACACACCTTCACAAAAAAAACCAAAATAGCAGTCGCCTTCAAAATAAAAGCAATGCAGTTGTATTACATATATGGCGTACACTTATTTACATTTGATTTCTAATTTCTGATTGATTTTATGTGACTGGACAGGGACAGCCAAAGGGCATATATGGTCCGGGAGCCATAAAAAACCCCAGATTTGTTATGGATGCTTATTTTTCATTCCAAACGAGTGATGTAAGTTCGATGCAATAGGCAGATTGGCATGATAAAGATGGCATTGTATGAAGAGTTTATGATACATGGGTGTTTTAGAGCTGCTTATTCCATTAACTTTTCGATTTTCATTTTGATGCCATCCAAATCCTATCATGCAAGGTAGAGAATGACCTATGTGTCAAGAATTCTGCAAGACTAGAATTCTTTATTGATCAAGTGTGATTGGATGCATAAGGAATTTGTCTCTGGTGCATAAGCTCTCAGTGTACATGCAAGCAACAAGTGACAAATCATGATCATCATCATAAAATACAACCATCATAAATCATATAACACGCAGTGATAGTCATAGGATACTTAATAATCAATCAACATAAATCATAATAGGATACGAAATAAAAGCAATCAATCTAAGTCATGAGACACAAACAACAAAGTTATAGTCATAAGACGTTAAGGAAATAGGTAATAGGAAAGATGAGACTGTATTAATACTAATACAGTCCTACTAAGTGGTTTGACATCCCAGGGCATAAGACAGGGCTAATAATGATAATGATGATAATGATAATGATGATGATAATAATAATAATAATAATAATAATAATAATAATAATAATAATAATAATAAAGTTTGAAGGGACCTTGGAGGTTATCTAGTCTAACCCCCTGCTCAGGCAGGAAACCGTATACCATTTCAGACAAATGGCTGTCCAATCTCTTCTTAAAAACTTCCAGTGTTGGAGCATTCACCACTTCTGGAGGCAGGTGGTTCCACTGGTTAATTGTTCTAACTGTCAGGAAGTTTCTCCTTAGTTCTAGGTTGCTTCTCTCCTTGATTACTTTCCATCCGTTGCTTCTTGTCCTGCCTTCAGGCGCTTTGGAGAATAGCTTGACTCCCTCTTCTTTGTGGCAGCCCCTGAGATATTGGAACACTGCTATTATGTCCCCCACTGCTATCATGTCATTAAACTAGACATACCCAATTCCAGCAACCATGAAAGTTAGGTGTTTAGTAGAGTGATGGCATGGGAGAAAAAACTGTCCTTGTGTCTGGTTGTTTTGGCGTGCAATGTCCTATAGCAGAGGTCCCCAACCTGTGGGCTGCAGCTCACTACTAGGCCATGGCCTCTTGGCCATGGGTCTGTGTGAGTAGCTGGCCAGTGTGCGTGCATGCCCGCACTCACCCCCCTTGCACTAGCACAGCCGGGAGCGTTGCACGGGTGCTAGTACTGCCGGGAGCATTGCGCATGTACTAGTGCCGCCAGGAACATCATGTGAGTGCTAGCAGCACCGCAGGTGTTACATGGGTGCTAGCATTGGTGCGAACGTCATGCCCATTCTTGCGGCCCGGTTTGCAGAGTATGCATGCTTGTGGCCCCGTTCGCACACACGTACAAACCACATTGCGCGTAAAGGTACCTGCTTCCCTTTCCCACCGGGCCGCCAAACCAGAAAGATTGGGGACCCCTGTCCTAAAGTGTCTTCAGGGAAGAAGTTGAAACAGTTTATGTCCAGGATGCGAGGGGTCTGTAGATATTTTCCGAGCCCTCTTTCTGGCTCGTGCATTATACAGGTCCTCAGTGGAGGACACAACAGTTTAAAAAGAAATTTCAATTCAGTGCCCTATAGGCTCATAGTTATCTAGGTTTTAAAGGAACCACATCAAAGGTTAAAAAAGAACAAAGCAAACACTGTGCCACGTTCCTGAGATAACTCAGTTGGCAGAACAGATTTTGCTTGCCAGCTATTGCGGTTTCTTTCTTATTTACTGAGAATGGCACAGTGAAACCCCACGCTGTTTCTAAACCTAAAATTGAAAGGTTTTTCTGCAATATTTTGAGGAGGAAAACCCATACACATGAGGATGTGCATTATGGAACTTCATTCTTTTTTTCTTGCTTGAGGGCTAAGCATTAACGATTGCGGCACTTAGACTGGTGGCACAGGAAGTATCTAGTACGTAATAATAAATGAGTTACACTTTGGGCATAACCTGCAAATCCAAATGGGATCAAAGTTGTGCGTTGTCTTAGCAACACCATCATATATGTTGAGCACAGAAAATGGAAAAAAGTCTTCAAAACAAGATTGTTTTTTTAAGGGAACTTGCTGGGATCCTCCATAAAAAATAAAGTTGGAATTCCTTCCCCTCAGATTGAGGGCAACAGAAGAAGAGGACGACAGAGAATGAGGTGGCTGGATGGAGTCACTGAAGCAGTAGGCGTGAGCTTAAATGGACTCCAGAAGATGGTAGAGGACAGGAAGGCCTGGAGGAACGTTGTCCATGGGGTCGTGATGGGTCGGACATGACTTTGCAGCTAACAACAACAACCCCTCAAAAAGGGGGAAAAATGTATCTACCATATCTGGGTTGCAAAATTCCAAAGTGACTTCCACAGCAGAGTTTCCCAACCTTAGCTATTTGAGATGTGTGGACTTCAACTCCCAGAATAACCTAGTCAGCGTTGATGGCTGTGGTATTCTGGGAGTTGAAGTTCTCACATCTTAAAATGGGCTGAGGTTGGGACACTGCTCTAAATGGAAGTAAAGAGATAACAGAACATTCTTAATTCCTTGTTGCCAGCTGGCCTTTTGAAGCCCAGATCTGTTATTCCTAGGAAAAGCGAGAAGATGGTTCAAAGTTTTCTTGCAAGAAGGACAAGGAAAGATTGAACAGTGAAAAGGGGAATGTAGGATTGAGTTTTACGCTTGTAGTAGTGGAATAGGTGGAGGCTCACAGTGCTTAAATGTATCTTCAATATGTGTTTACACATGGAACCTACAAAAATATGGAGAATCATTTTCAACATAACCAGATAGCCAGTTATGTTTCTTTATAGGAACCCCCATTCCATTTATTATTTTTTGTTCTGCTTCATAATGAGTGAACCATCCCATGCCTTCTGAATATGCCCGGTATTCATTTAAAATTATTGAGATTTTTATTCTTGTTTTTTGTTGTTCCTTCTACATATGTTTTATACCAGTGATGGCAAACCTTTTAGAGACCGAGTGCCCAAACTGCAACCCAAAACCCACTTATGCATCATTGAGTGCCGGGTGGGTGTGGCCCATTGAGTGGGCATGGCCCACTGGGTGGGCGTGGCTGCAGTGATAATGGCAGACTGGGTGGGACTAAAAAGTTCACAATTCCAACTTTGCAAGATCTTTTTTTTTCCCGTGAGAAGTTGAAATTGACTGATTGAATCTTTTTTTTTTTTTTTTGCACACGGCGGCGGAGGCCTAAAGCAAAAAGGTTTTATAATCACCCAGCTGAAGGCCTAGGACTGGGGCGATGGCGCGCGTGCCCACAGAGAGGGCTCTGAGTGCCGCCTCTGGCACCCGTGCCATAGGTTCGCCACCACTGTTTTATACATTGGAACCTGCCTTCACCTGGAAGATTTGCCTTCACCTGCTGGTCCTTCCTTTCTCTTGGCTACAGAAGGATAAATTTCCAAAACATGATTTTGCTGGGAAATTTGCCCATATTTATAACTGCAGGTACCAAGATGTGACAATCTTAAAAGTATCTTTGGTTCTTCAAAAAGCAATGGGATTTTTTTTTTTACTTATATATTTTACTCAGCAGTTTTACTGTAAGCTATAGAGTTGGGCACTTTTGGTTACTAAATAAATATATTACATCTTATGACTGGGTCCATTCCAAATCACAAAACTGGTTATGGCTGGCCTGACTCTTGTTGCGATCTGCATTCCTAATTTTAGGTACATCATCTGACTTCATCAGTGCTCATTAAGCAAGGATCTTTAGTTAGCTATCTATGTTAGTCTTTCCTAATCTGATGATCAGAATTCTCTGCCCAAGGCCAAGGAATGACTAAGAAGCATGAGCAGTGAAGTCCTGCAAGAGTGCCAAGTTAGGGAAAGTCAGCTATAAAATGCAGGAAAAAAATGGCTACAAGTAATCCTCAACTTACCATCACAATTGAGGCCAAAATTTCTGTTGCTAAGCAGGACAGTTATTAAGTGAATTTTGCCTCATTTTGCAACCTTTCTTGCCACTCTCATTAAGTGAATCACTGCAAACACAGTTGTTAAGTGAATCTGGCTTCCCCATTTACTTTTCTTGTCAGAAAGTCACAGAAGGTGATCACACAACCCTGGGACACTGCAGCCGTCACAAGTACATGCCAGTTGCCAAGCGTCACAAGTTTTGATCACATGACCGGGGGGGGGGTGCTGCAATTGTCATAAGGGTCAAAAATGGTCATGTCACTTTTCAGTGCCGTTGTAACGTCAAACGGTCACTAAATGAATGGTTGTAAGTCAAGGATGACCTGTACTGAGGGTTTTTTTTGTAACATTTTTGTAACTTCATGGCACCAGCTGAGAAGGAGCTCCGAGCCATACACAAAATCTTAATGATGCTATTATTTTGTATTCTACTGGGCACATGTTTTAAATAACATAATCTGCTCAAAGAACTCACCCAACTGTTGGGTGAACTAAAGAATATAACATGGAAATCAAATATGTCAGATAGTGTAAACACAACGCAGGCACGTACTATCACATTTGGTGGACATGTGGAAAGCTAAGGCTTATTGAAAAAAGATACATATGTGGTTAGAAAAAAATATTAGGTGAACATCTTGATTTTAAACCTGAACTTTTTTTACTAGGTATAATGCCTGAAAAGATTAATAAGCAGAGTTTATATTTAATTTTACACATCACTACAGCAGCGAGAATAATCTTCGCACAATACTGGAAGAATGAAGGATTGCCATCAGAAGAAAGAATAATCAGAAAAATATTGGAATATGCAGAGAGGGACAGATTAACTATGAGACTGAAAGATAAAGAAGACACAGACTACTACCAAATTTGGGACTTATTTTATTGTTGGTTAGAGGAAAGAATGAAGGATTAGGAATTGAATATGTATTAGCATAGCTAACTCCAGACAGCTTGTTGTTTGGAAAAATTAACATATGTATGCAAACGAAAACCAATAAAATTTCTATAAAAAAATAAAGAATATAACATGGAAATCAAATAAAAAAGACACAAATGACAGGGCTGGCCTTCCCATAAACCATAATAAGTCATGTAGCTCAAGTTGGCAGTTGGGTGAATGAGCAAGGACATTGTCTGAAGGGCTTCCCACACAGTCATGGCTTGTGGTGTCTGCTTCAACCATGCTATCTGCCCCGAAGACCTGCTGGTTGAATCATGCAGTTGTAAAGCAAAACCGGCTTCCCCCGTTGACTTTACTTCTCAGAAGCTAGCCTGGAAGGTCACAAGTGGCAATCATGTGACCCCAGGACATAGCAACTGTTACAAATACATTCCAGTTGCGAAGTGCCCATATTTCGATCACATGACTGCGGGGATGTTGTGACAGTCGTAAGTGATAGGACTGGTCATACATCTTTTTTTCTGTGCCATTGTAACAGTTGCTAAATCATTGGTTGTGTGGGTTAAGGACTAGCTGGCTTACAAATATGCTGATCTGCAATTCCTAATCAGAGAGGTACTGAATTCAGTGCTACATCCAATATTCCATAACATATTTGTTACCAACTTGGATGAAGAGCTTATCAAGGATGCAAAACGAAGTGAGATGTTTAATAGTTTAAAAGAGTGATCTTTGAAATCGTCCTAACAGATTAGAAAAGTGGGGTTTAACTGTTGCTTCCTGTGGAGTAATAAGAGACAAACGCCAAGAGGGATAGGCAACCTTGGCTCTTTTATGACTCGTGGACTTCAACTCCCAGAATTCCTGAGCCAGCCATGCTGAGGGGAATGGGAGAGGTCTCCAAGCTGAGCCATGCTGGCTCAGGAATTCTGGGAGTTGAAGTCCACCAGTCATAAAAGAGCCAAGGTTGCCTACCCCTGTCCAAAACTTAAGAAACTCATAAAGTTGGAAGCTACCTTGGAGGTCTTTTATCCCAACCTGTTCAGAGCGTCTCAGACCACACACGCTTCCCAACCTTTGTTTGAAAACCTGCAGCGATGAAGCATCCACAACTAGGAGGCAGTGTGTCCCTCTGCATAAGAACTCTCACAGCCAGAAAATTCCTCCTAAGTTCTAGTTTGGATCTCCTGGAAACCTTCCATCTGTTGGTTCTTGTTCTGCCCTTGGGGTACTACGGAGAACAAATCCACACCCTCTTCCTTGAGACAGCTCTTTGTTGGAAGACTGGTATTGTGTCTCTCTCCTGAGCTGCCTTTTCTTAAGACTAATCCCTAGTTCTGTTAATCGCTATTCATAAGATGTAACTTCTAAACTCCTCACCATTTTTTTTTTTGTCTATGGAGATCCTCATTCATCCAGGTTACAAGTTGTCCCAGAGGTGCTTTTCAAAAGGCAACAGGACTTTCTTGGCTTTTTTTCTTGAAAATGTTTCACTTCTCATCCGAGAAGCTTCTTCAGTTCAGTTTGCTTAAGGAACTACTTTATTTTCTGGTTCACATAAAACACTGAACCGTTTGTTAGTTCAAAATGTAGGGGTTTTCATAACACAACAAGAAACAACAACAACAACATCTGAGAACTGAAGAAATTTCTTGGATGAGAAGCAAAATGTTTTTTTTAAAAAAATAAAGTCCAGACCTCTGTTTTGCATCTTAAAGAAATGAAGTCAGAAAGGTCTCGCTTAGTACTAGCCCACGTGAAAATAATCTTTTTCTTAATGAGACTGAATCTAAGTTCCCGTGTATATTCCAAGGGGTTGGTTGTTGCCTTTAAAGCCTTGCATGGTATTGGGCCAGATTCAGTGATGGGATTCAGCCAGTTCGCACCAGTTCGGAAGAACCAGTAGCTAATTTTTTGTTGCCCAGGCCCAGAATGGACTCCCAGAAGTGGCATCCACACAGAGAACTGGTTGTTCACATATTTGAATCCCACCGCTGGCCAGATTACTTGTAGCATGCCCACTCCCTAGTTATTTCTTCCTGCTCTATGAGAGCTGGTAAAGGGGGTATGCTCAGGGTCTCCTCACTGAGACAATGTCACTTGGTGGGGCTTAGGAAAGATGCCTTCTCTGTTCATAACATCTGCCCCATGGAAAATCTTCCTCCCTTCCCCAGAGATATGGACAACCTCAACCTTACTGGCCTTTCAGGAAGCTGTGAAGACCTCGCTCTTCCTCCAGGCTGTTCATTTGGGAACTCCGGTGTTTTGTGTTCTAATTACTGAGCTCCGATCATGCTCTTACTATAAATTATAGAGTGGCTAGGAATTAGAGATGTGATGTGGCAGATTCAATTTTAGGTTGCAGCAGTAGAAAAGTGCTTTCCAAATCACAGGAAGTAATAGTCAAGCCCCACTTTGAACACTGCATCCAGCTCTGGGTGCTACATTTTCATGCTGTTTGTACCACACATTTTTTTTTAAAAAAAGAACTAATTTATTTTCTGGTTTTGTATAAAACCCTGAACCATTTATTAGCCAAAAAGATAAGGTTTTCATAACACAACAAGCAACAACAACAAAGTCATCCGAATCTAAAATTAGGCACGATGCAGCCTTCAGACCTGACCTGTTTAAGGACAAGCTGGAATGGAGCCAAAGATGGACAATGCGGATGATCAGAGGACTGGAGGAGGCAGAGGGAAGACTCACTTTGAACTGCGAGATAGCAATAATAATAGCACAAACTTAAATTAAAAGACGCTTGCTCCTGGGGAGGAAAGCTATGGCAAACCTAGACAGCATACTAAAAAGCAGAGACATCACCCTGCCAACAAAAGTACATATAGTCAAGGCCATGGTTTTCCCAGTTGCAATGTATGGCTGTGAAAGTTGGACCATAAGAAAGGCTAAGCGCCAAAGAATTGAGGCCTTTGAACTATGGTGCTGGAGAAAACTCCTGCGAGTCCCCTGGACTGCAAGGCGTTCAAACCGGTCAGTCCTAGAAGAGATCAACCCCGACTGCTCTTTAGAAGGCCAGATCCTGAAGTTGAAACTCAAGTACCTTGGCCACCTAATGAGAAGGAAGGACTCTCTGGAGAAGAGCCTAATGCTGGGAAAGATTGAGGGCAATAGAAGAATGGGACGACAGAGAATGAGATGGCTGGATGGAGTCACTGAAGCAGTAGGCATGAGCTTAAATGGACTCCAGAAGATGGTAGAGGACAGGAAGGCCTGGAGGAACGTTGTCCATGGGGTCGCAATGGGTTGGACACAACTTCGCAACTAACAGCAACATATACTACTACACAATGCTTTACCGCAGTCTCAGAGCAGTTTACAAATGTTTATAAATGTCAACATATTGCCCCCGCCCAACAATCTGGGTCCTCATTTTACCAACCTCGGAAGGATGGAAGCTTGAGTCAACTTTGGGCCAGTCAGGATTGAACTCCTGGCTGCAGGCAGAGTTTGCCTGCAATGCTGCATTCTAACCACTCAGCTCCCATGGCTCCTGTTGGGTGGCATACGTAGGCAAATGGAATCTGGAAAGTTTCATTTTGATATTTGTAGAAGGCAAAGACTGGGCTTGATGGTGCTTTCAACTTTATGATTCTTTGAAAAGGGAGGAGGAGGAGGAGGAAGAGGAGGAGGAGGAGGTGGTGGTGGTAGTCTTTGGGATCAGGCATAAAGCCAGTCTAGTCTGGGTCTGGAGTTTTTCTGGAGTTATATACCAATGGTACATCATTTTATTAAAAAAATCTCTTTTTAAGTTATTGAGGATTTCAATCCTTTTAACCACATCTTTTCTCCATGTTCCATCAGTGTATTACATTCAAAGTTCTCAGTGCATTTTGTATTATACTCTTTCAATTGTTCTTCTTCCCTTTCAAATTTCAATAAAGGTTTATACATTTTAACAATTACATGTCCATCATTTGCGCATAATTTCAGCTTCACATTTAGTTTTCTGCTGCTCAATTCCAAAATCCTAGCATCTACCTTAAATCTTTCTCTTAACTGTCCATACATAAATCCTTGAAAAGCAAACCCCTCTGCGGTCAATTGCTCTCAATTTCACTTTTTATTTTTATTCTTCATGTTCCTATTCTAACAACTTTTGTTAAGTTGATCATTTTTCTTTATCTACTGTTTCTTTCCTATAAAATAGTTCTTGTACTGAGACTCGTAAAGGTACTTTCGGGCACAGTCTCTGTTTATATCCATTCCGTATCTCAGTATGGCACTGCTAATATGATGGTTCTTAAAAGGTACAGTAACCTTAATTTTATTGTACCATAAAAGACCATACTATCTGAATATCAAATTGTTCCTTTCTAATTGTAAGATCCTCTGAAACAACTCTTTCTTTCATCTCGACTAAGCAGTAGGCTGCAAAGTATAATTTCAAATCAGGCAGTCCCAATCCTTGTTCCTTTACATCTTGAAGTATTTTAAATTTAATTTTTGTTTTTTCCCCCCATTTCCATACAAACTTAGATATATCTTTCTGCCATTGTTCAACATATGTATTGTTTGAACCAAAAAGATAAATTTTGGCAAAACATTCCTTTTTAGCACAGAAATTCTCCCCAACAATGACAATTGTAATTGCTCTCATTTTAACATATTCTTCTTCATTTCATTCCATGTCCTAACATAATTATGGTGGTATAACATACAATTCCTATTAATCATAGTGATATCCAGGTAGTTCACTTTTTCTTTCAATCTTAAGACCAGTTTTTTTCGCATTAGTTCCTTTTGTTTCTTAATATCCACATTCTTTATCAACACCTTCATCATTTGTTAATTTTTTTATAACAAGTTTTTATTGGTTTTCCAGTTTTACATTTAAGTATTTGGAAAGCAGCATGGTGATTGGGTAGTCAATAGTACAGTAACAACATCTTTAGTACATATTTCAGGTTACATCATCAAAAATCCCTTCTCTATTTCCATTAACATTGCTATGTCCTATTTAAGTTAGTAAAATTTGTTAAGTTTAAAGCCAACTAATAGTCCTTTAGTTTGGGGGCTGAATAGTTTTGCTAAGGCTTAGCCTTGACGGCCATCCTGTACTTTTCTCACAGTGCAACAGGACTTCAGGGGACTTTGGAAAAATTAAATGATCATTCCCCCAGCTCAGCCTTACACTAATGGGGACAGATTTGTGGGTCTCCACATCATTACTGTTGTCATCATCATCATGAAAACTCCCTATGCTACTTGAGATGGCAGTCCCCCTGTTGGTGCTATATAGTGCTTTGAACTTTTCATTTAGTTATTTCTTCTATCTGTATTGCCACCATCTCACAAAGCAACTTGTGTCAATGCTGCTAACATCGAATGTTTTTGCTTTGACAACATGTGGAGATGCAGCCATTTTCCTTAACTTGTGTGTTACTCTTAGAGTTAGAATTAGATGATGGGGGGGGGAGGAAGAAGAATGTTTATGGGAATTAGTTAGACATAACAAGATCGTAGTGGTGTGTGATTCAAGGTTGTTTGAAACAGATGATAAGAAGTGGCGGATTGGAGATCTGGAGGGAAAGTCTGCATTTCAAACTAATTGGAGAATGTGATTTATGACTGTAAATTAGAGGAGGGAAAAGTGTCCCAGATGGCGGGGGCAACAATAAAAAATGTTGGCTGTCTGGGTCCCATCGGATGGCATTCATTGTCCAATGGGATCTGCAACATACCTCTAATTTTGGATCTAAAGGGATAGGTAGAAACAACCAGGGAAAGGCAATGCCACAAATACTTACCCTGTGCCATGTAAAGTCCTTAGGGCTCTCTGAGCTTGGTTGTTTTCTTGCAGACATTTCATTGCCCAACTAGGTAACATCTTCAGCATTCTGTGCCATCTAGAGGTGCCCAAAAAGTCCCCAACCTTTTGGGCACCAGGGACCAATTCTGTGGAGAGAGAGGGTGTGGTTTTGTGTGCTGCCTGCATCCTGTGGATGGGGCTTTCCTTGTTTGTGTGGACCGTTTGCTGGCATGCCGTGGCCCAGTACTGGACCACAGACTGGGGCTTGGGGACCCCTGTTATAGACGATCATCAGCATTTGGAAGAACATTGATAAACAATGCAGCCTGCAGGACAAATGTGTGACAGGTGCACACTGAGGCACATTCATAACTGCCAACTTGATCTCCAGGAGGTCTTTTGGAGGGAAGACACACAATCACCTGCACAGCACCCTAAAGCAACCATGTCAAGAGCAAGTACTTTAAGGTGTTGCTGACAAATACAGTGGTGTTTGCACTTAGTGCTCTCAAGCTTTGTAGACTTAAGCCAAAGTGTTGCACAGACACTATGCAAGTACAAATATATGAAATTGCAAATGCTAACAAGCAGCCCTTGTGTCTCCTTTGTACAGAATGTAAAAATCCCTCCGATTGTGGCAGGAAATGCCAACCGCTTACTACTTTTTACGGCATAAATGGGCAAATTAGGGCCTAGGTGGATCAAATAACAGGATATGGGCCCTTCCTGCTCCAGGGTGTGCTGGCTCCGGTTGAGGCCCAGGTGTGAATGGAAGGAAACTGCTTGGTTTGGACTCTGTTTGGTTGCCTTTGCAGAACTGCTTTCAATCAACATATGCCTGAAGCTCAAGTGACTTTTACATCATTGGTTTTTTTTCCCCCACTGCAGGGCAGGATTATCATAAACTAATTATAAATCTGGGTGGACCATAGAATATGGAACCAGATCATCAAATTAAACGTAGAAAGAACAAACTTGATCATTGGCACGTTTTGCAATCTAGTAAGCCCTATTTTGGTATGGGGAAGGAGAAGGGAGAGGAGGGTTACTTCCCCCGCCCCTTTGATGAGTTGAATCTTGCAGAAGATAAAATACATTCCATAACCTGGGGAACCATAGATCTTTTCTCACAGACAACTAAGTTGTAAACCATAACTGGCTGGTCTGAAGGAAATCCAAACCATCTCCATTATGATGGCTTATGCATATTTTGACTTAAGCCATAGACATGGACATGGAGAGAAGATTACCTGGATCAGTACAGTATATGACTGGCAGGATAGCCTGCACCATGTCTTACCTGGCTCATGGCCAACCTGTTTCTACTTTTACTTGGGAAGGACAGTAGGAGGAGGACTAGCCTGATCTCTCTTGGCCATAAAAAAAAAAGGGAGAATGTGTTTCTAAGTGTTTATGGCAATTGATTTCATGGTTAAGAATTCCAGGAACCGAGGTCCCAACATGTCTGGAAGGCCTCAGGTTGGGGAGGTTTAACACAGGAGCATCTTACCTCATGTTTTTGACTCCAAGGGAGATCATGAGTTTAAAATATAAAGTTAATCCCTCAGACCTTGTAACTTTTATTTATTCAGGTGTTTCAGTTCTTCTGCAGCAGAGCTGTTAATAATAACTATCCCAACTATCCTTTCCCTCTGGGATCTTAAGTAATTGCTCTGAAAATGTTTCCTCCCAAATGTGCCAGCTTGTTGACTGACTAAACTCCAGGCCAAAGTGGAAGACTCCCCCGCCCACTTCTCTCTTGTCCAATGTTTGTTCTTCCTTTTGTTCATGAACTTGGGACCTCCAACCATCTCATGAACTTATCCTGACTTCTGTCCCACCTGAAACCGTGCGGAGATCTTCATAAACCAGCTGCCATTGTGAAGTCCTGTAGACCTCACACCAGGTTGGAATCAATGGCTCTAAGCAGTTATAGCATCTTCATCACATTGGGTATGTCTAGTTTAATGAAGAGAAGGACTCGGGGTGACATGATAGCAGTGTTCCAATATCTCAGGGGCTGCCACAAAGAAGAGGGAGTAAAGCTGGATGGAAACTAATCAAGGAGAGAAGCAACCTAGAACTAAGGAGAAACTTCCTGACAGTTAGAACAATTAACCAGTGGAACAACCTGCCTCCAGAAGCTGTGAAGGCTCCAACACTGGAAGTTTTTAAGAAGAGACTGGACAGTCATTTGTCCGAAATGGTATAGGGTTTCCTGCCTGTGTAGGGGATTGAACTAGATGACCTCCAAGGTCCCTTCCAATGACTACTACCAGTACTACTACCACTACTACTACTACTATTTCTTCTTCTTCTTCTTCTTCTTCTTCTTCTTCTTCTTCTTCTTCTTCTTCTTCTTCTTCTTCTTCTTCTTCTTCTTCTTCTTCTTCTTCTTCTTCTTCTTCTTCTTCTTCTTCTTCTTCTTCTTCTTCTTCTTATTATTATTATTATTATTATTATTATTATTATTATTATTATATCAGAGATACTAGATGGTCTTCTCTAAACTGGATCCCTATTCTTCCCTTTCTCCCTTTGTATAGCACACAATCCTCGGTGATTAATGCACACCAGAATAACAATAGTGAGGTCTCTTCCCCAGCTGAACATTTTAGAAAAAAAATGCACTGGAGGCTGAATAGAGACTTTCTGGGACTGGTATGTGGATCTGGGCCCCAGGCACTTACAGGTAGTTTTCAACTTACAACCATTCATTTAGTGGCTGTTCAAAGTCACAACACTTGGCAACCAGCATGAAGATTGCAGCATCCCAGGATGCTTTGTGACCTCCCCAGCCAGGTCAAGCAGTCAATGGGGGAAGCTGAATTCGCTGAATTATGACTGCATAATTCATTTAACTGCAGTGATTTGCTTAACAACAGTGGCAAAAAAGGGCACAACTCATTTAACAACCAGTTTGCTTAACAATTTTCAGTTGTGATCGTATGCTGAGGAATATATATTTTATAGGTGAGAACTGAAAATGTTACTTGCCAGGAAGCATGCAGTGGTGCAATACTAACACCCACTGCAGAATTTAAAGCAAAACTGACAGTACTGTTGTACAATGCCCCCTGGGCCTGCTTGCACAGACAAGACTTGTATATGATTGGAGCTTGGTGGCTGTAATACATTTTTGTACATGGAACATTGTCTCTGCCAGGAGAGGGAAGTAATGCAATTTGTAGGTAGAGGGCATGTATTTTCCATCCTGTTGTGCTCTGTGCATTTGCCCTGAAGGAATGGGCAAGAGCCATTGCTCTGTATGCTGCAAGACTCATGCTACCAACTCAGGAGTGCTCACCCTTTAAATCGAACCAGTTCCTTGCCCCTGCTTATCCCGGTTCTTAAAAATAATCTGGTTTCTTGGAATCTTGTTTCTTGCTTGTCCCGGAGTGTGACAAATATCCAGAGAGCAGGAAAATTTTTCTAGAGGTGAGATTGTTCAAGCAACAGGTTGCCGGTTGCAGCCCAGTGATTCTTCTTTCCATTTTTTGATGCCTACTTCTGAAACGGGACACGAGGCACCTTGCAGCTTCCCCATTCTCTAATTCAATCAGTCAATCACATCCTCTCCCATCTCCCAATCCCCTTTATATGAGCCGAGGTGGCGCAGCAGTTAGAGTGCAGTACTGCAGGCCACTTTAGCTGACTGTGTTCAGCAGGTCAGCGGTTCAAATCTCACCGGCTCAAGGTTGACTCAGCCTTCCATCCTTCCGAGGTAGGTAAAATGAGGACCCAGATTGTTGGGGGCAATGTAAATATATATATACATTGTTTACTGGTGTACACCGCTTAGAGAGTGCTTGCACTTAAAGCGGTATATAAGTCTCATAAATAAATAAATAAATCATAAATATTGGGTGAGTGAAAGGATGGGAATGATACATGAGAAAAGTCACATGTTCTTCATCACCTGATGTAAGCAGCAGAGCAGAATCTAAGAATTCTGGCAGAACATGGAAGAACGATGACAGATAGTCTTCAGGCACCGGAGATTATTCATGAGGCTAATTGTTGACACAGGGTGACGTTTCATTAGTGTGATGATGACATGTAGTTATAGATCTCTCCCCCAGGCTGTCCAAAGGATGTTGTTGAAGTTCTTTATCCATGCCTGGGGGCTGCAGAGGCTGGATAGGAAGGAACTGGAGTAGACTCAACCTTGTCAAGAATGAATGACTCCAGGTTTTAGGGCCACCTATAGCTGGTATTTTCTAGTTAATTTTAAATAAGTTTACACTTAGCCCATCAGAGTTGGTACCAAATCTGAGTGCCTTCTTGGACTTATAGCTCACCCTTGAGGAGCAAGTGACAGTTGTGGCCAGGAATGCTTTTGCACATACATTTGTGCACCCTTTGCTCCTTGTTCCTGCTATTCCACCTCTAAAAATAGTCTGCTCCCTCCCACTTCCACCTCGCTGGGTCCTTTGACCCACCTCCATTCCCATCTTGCAGAATTCTCCAGAATTATGTGGGAAAAAAAAAGACTTGAAATTATAATAGAATGTTATCCAAATGGCAACAGAAATATTTGGTTCTTAATAAACAAACTTCTGAGCTAGAGTCAAAGATGTGGAAAAATATCCAGACGTATTGGAATAAGGTCCCTCTTTGGGGGAGGGATGGAGAGAGGGTAGATACCAACCTGTGGATCCTTTTGTCAAGCCCCATGGGCTCGACATTGAAGGGAGGGGGGAGGGAGACAACGAAGATGACTGGGAAGAAAAGTTAGGGCCAAATTTCATAGGCCCGTTCCGGATTACGCAGGTTATTAAGCCAGTAGTTGTGCGACTACAGCTACCCCAGCTTCTGGGAAGGATCCACCCGGTTTTCCATTGCAGCCTACTGAAGCCGGTGGAGGGGCCCTCCTTTAGGTCCGTGAAAAGGACACCGGGCCCTGTCACAGGGGACCATTATGAGATTCAAGAGGTGTTGGACTCGCGTATCGGATGGGGTCGGTTGCAGTACCTGGTACGGTGCAAGGGATACCCTGTTATGGAGGCATCTTGGGTGGGGGAAATGGACATCCAAGCCCCCCGGTTGTTGCGGAATTTCTACCAACAGTGTCCCAGTAAGCCAGGAGAGGGGTCAACTGAACCATCCACCATGGTATATGATTAATCCCATGTTTCTCCTTGCCTTCCAGGTGGAGCCCTGGTAAAGGGGCCATCTGTCAAGCCCCATAGGCTCAACATTGAAAAGAGGGGGGAGGAGATGAAGATGACCGGGAGGAGGTCAGCAACATCGCCAAATGGCTGAGGGGTTCCCCAGCCGGCCCGCTGGACAGCCATTCAGCACGGGAAGGCATAGGGGAGGAGGCAGCGGCAAGGATGATAGCTGGGAGGAAGCCAGTGATGGCCTTACCTGAACCACAAACACATGCAGCAGCCACTGAACAACTAAGCAGCTGATCGGCACAGGGGCGTTACCCAGCAGCGTGTCTCAAATGGCCAAACAGAGAAGAGGGCCAGAGGTCTGCGTCGCTGCTCTTATCACTAACCACCAGATGCTGGTTAGGTAGGTAGGGTTGGAGTCTGTTGGGGGAACCTTTGTAAGGCGCTGGGAGGAGATTACTCCCAGCGCTAACTTTGTTTGCTGTAAATAAACGCATGTCAGAAAGTTCCGGTTGTTCCAGCCACCTTTGACATCTACCACTCATCTTCTGTTGGTACCAGGGGTTGTTAAGGACTCTGACACCTTTAGAATGAGGAAGATCAACTATGTAGATCTGTTTCATGGTCTTGAAAACAGTGAGGAAACCCTGCTTAAATGGAATGTGTGGGGCAAAGAGTCAAAGGGCTTCTGAAATCTGTTTCATTTCCATGTAATGTCTAATATAGTCTTTCCCAACCTGCTGCCTTTCAGATGTGCTGACCATATTATCAAGAGGCTTATAGCAACTCAAATTCAGAATACTGTATATGGAAAGCATCAGTTTAGGGCTGGTCTAATATGGACATGGCGTGACTTGTTTCACAATGATTTGGATATCTCTCCTTGCCTGACATTATCATCTGGCAGAGTAATTGGAAGGGGAACATAGAATCATAGGGCTAGAAGGGACCTTGGAGGACTTCTAGTCCAACCCCCTGTCCAAAGCAGAGATTTTTATACCATCCCAGGCAAATGTATGTCCAATAGTTCCTGTATTTCTGTCAGGCGCAAGAATGCAGATCCACTCATGCAGAGTTCAAGCCAACAACTTTATTATATTCTGCCTATTATACAGGAATCTCCCCAGCTTGGTAACAGATAGATAAGGCTCAATTCCGGCTACCTTGAGGCTATGCAAGGGTTCAAGGCTAATTCTATGTTTGAGGCCTCCCCTGCCCCCTGCCTGGCTGGGTATTTTCAAACAATTCCCAAGGGAATGCAACCTTCAACAGGGAAAATTGTGGCTTCTTTGCCCTTTAACCACTGTGTAATTGGAAGCTACTAGCTAAAAAAATGTTCATTGGACATATATTTGTGGGTGAATCTGAATACAGAAGAGCTTACAGAGAAAATACTCCATTTTTGGATTATCTGCTGCCTGGTCACAGAGCGATTGGAAGCCTAGACCAATCCTCAACCCTGGGTTAGTTCACCAGGCAGACAGACAATCATCTTGCATTGGCTGATTCATTTCTCACATAGTTTTTGTCTAATAAGTTTCTAATAAGTTTCAACAAATCTGGGAGAGTTCTTCAGGGAACGAGCTTTATAAATTAGCATGCTAATTGCTCCCCTTCAATTCAGATATACCGTTCTCAAGGCATCAGCCCTGTTACATAACCAAGCATGTCCACAGCCCCAGATTAGAAATCACAGACTGGGATGGGAGAGGCAAGATTTGTACTTCACGGTGCGTTATGATTATGTAATCACGTTCCAGAAACTTAGCTTTTCCAGTCTTACCACCTTGTCATAAACATTCCAGAGTCAGTGATAAACTTTGCTAAATCCGTGCCAGATCTGCAGCAAAACTGGCACACTTTGATTTTGCAGGATGCAATGGGGGGTGGTGGGAGGGGTGCAGGGAGAGAAATGATTGAAATAAAAATAAATGACATTTAATCTTGAGGATTTTTTATGTTACTCCTGGTTAATGTAGGTCTGGCTGAATTAACCCATTTGCGTGGGTTTGCCCTAGTTCAGCCTAGCATGTTGTGTGAATGTAGCCACCCTCTGCAGGATTCTTATTGTGTAAAGATTATTGCACAAAATGAAACCAGTTCAGTTTAGTGGGACTTACTAAATGCTAAACAAAATCTGCAGAGATATATAGGCAGTCCTTGAATAACAACCACATTTGTAGTGAAATGTAGTCTGGAGTCCCAGGAGGGAGGGTTTGCCTCCCAGAGGGTGAGAGCAGCAAAACTTGGGTTATCTGGTAAGCAGGAAGAGGGCAAAGACAGTTCCTCCCTAGCAATTCACAAAGTATATCTTATGTAGTTATGCAGATACTTGTTTTATTCTGGCAAGATTCTGTCCGTAGGCGAACAAAAATAAAGCAACTAATCAGATGTAACTCCACATGACGTTCCTGGTCCTTGGGCCTGACATCATTTTGGGCTGGCATTTTGGACATTAAGTGTAGTCATTAAGCAAGATATCATTGGTGGCGCAATGGTTAGAATGCAGGCTAATTAAGCTCACTGCCAGGAGTTTGACCCTCACCGGCTCAAGGTTGACTCAGCCTTCCATCCTTCCAAGGTCAGTAAAATGAGGACCCAGATGGTTGGGGGCAATAGGCTGACTCTGTAAAATGCTTAGAGAGAGCTGTAAAGCACTGTGAGTGTATATAAGTCTTAAGTGCTATTGCTAGTGCTAATTCAGGTGACTGTATTCTGAGACAGAAGTCTCTGTTTCCAAATCTATCATGTGACTGTACCTGATTTTATGAACATTTTTATCATGGCTGATAGATGAATCACCGTAGTCATTAAGTAAATTTGGCGTCCTCCATTGACTTTGCTTGTTGGAAGCTTGCTAGGAAGGTCGCAAATCACAAACATGTGACTGCAGGACACTGCGACTGTTATAAATACAAGCCAATTGCCAAGTGCCCAAACTGTAATGCTGTGACAGTGGGGGTGGTGCGATGGTGTAACTTCGAGGACGGTCAGTGCCATCATAACTTCTAATCGGCATTAAATGAATGGTTGTAAGTCGAGAACTACCTGTAGGCAGAGGGAATGGCCTTGGAGACAGGAGGAAGGGCCACTACCAAGGCAATAGTCAGATAAGGGGAACTTGACCTCTGACTAAAAAAAACTAAGAAAACATCTCAGATTCTCCCCTCCCTAGTTCAGGAAGGGGGGAGGGGGAAGCACATTCAGAATTTCAGGAATCATTGCTCTTCCAATAAAAAAAGTTTTGACCTATATGATATTGGTTTCTTAGTCTGGTCTACCTTATAGGGCTGGTAAGAGAAGGACTTGGCTATATTTGTGGCAGCAACCAGGAAACCAAGTTCCTGTCTTTTGCTTCCAGGATCCAGAAAGTCAAGGATATTTGGATGTGCCATATGGATGTGCCATGTGATCAAAGGCTGTAGAGAGATGACCTTGGGGAAAATATTCAGGAACCATTACATAGGCAAAAGATATTAAAACATTTCAGAAAAATGAGAACTTTTGGAAGCAGCTCAAGCAGACATCTCCCTAATTCGGAGGAGGACAATCCAACTAGTAAGATTCTGTTACAGCCAATCTCAGTAAAAGGAACTTTAGCTCAGATGGAGTTGATTTCCTTATCTGGTCTACCCGATGGTGCTGGCAAAGCCCCCCCCCCTTTTTTTTTTTTACATGTGTGATCAGGATGATCGTGGCTGCCATCTTGACCTGAGACAGGTCTGTCTCCAAACTCTTTTCTTTATAGCAAGCCTCAAACCACTGTGTGAAAAGAGATCTTCTCTATCCATCCATTTTACACCTGACTGGCAAAATTCCCATAATTCTGAGGCAGAAAATGCACATGATTGACTAGGGAACTGAACTAGCTAAGGAATTCTAGGCGTTGCAATGGTTGGGGAATTCTGGGAATTAAAATCTACAGATTTTAAAGCTTTTAAGATTGCAAAACAGCATTTAAACCAGAGGTCCCCAACCTTTTGGGTACCGGGGCCCGGTTCCATGGAAAGAGGTTTTTCCGTGGACCGGAGGGTGCATGGTTTTGTGTGCTGCCTGCCTCCCACAGATGGGGCTTTGCTTGTTTGTGCGGCCCAGTTGCTGGCATGCAGTGGCCTGGTACTGGTCCACAGACCAGAGGTTGGGGATCCCTGGTTTAAACCATGAAACTCCTGGGTTAGGAAAGGCCATCTTCCTGTTAAAGCAGGTATATGATCAAGGTTCTGTCTGTTTTTATGTGCATTATTTATCAGATTTACCACGCTGTTGTAGACACCATCTTGACTTTGTTTCAACCACATTTCCTGTCAGCATACCTTGACTTAACTGGCCATGACTACATTTGGTTTGTCCTTTCTGTAGAGATGTGCTCTATGCATTTTTATTTTCTTGCTTTGTCTGTATTTTTTTTCCCTCTTACTATTTTTAAGCCTTTGTGTGCAAGGTGGCTAGATCAAAACGTAAGGTAGGTAGGTAGGTGAGTGGGTGGGTAGATGAAAGAGGAAACGATCACGCATGAGATTGAGGGAAAAAAATGCCACCCACAGTCCTTCCAAATGAAAATCTCACGTGACCCAGCCCAGAGGCTGGGTCAGAAAGGATCTGACTCTTCTTTCACAACCCAGATGCATCCCTATTGTTGTTTCCAAAACTGTACTGGCAGTCTGTGTTTTTCCTATAATGAAAGAAGCTTTTTGGCCTCCCAGAGGCCTTGGGGCAAGGCGGGCCTCTGAGCCCCACTTCCTCTTCCATTCCCAGCTTGAGTCAGTGCATAAAACTCTGGGCCGATCCCTTTGGAGTGGCTTTCTCTTCGAGCACAGGGATCCGATGCCCGAATGAGTGTGCTGAGGACGCCCATTAATTGACCGCACACGGGGACCAAAAATAGCTCTGAGCGATGACGCCGGCTGCCTGGCAAATCAGCCAGGCAGGCGGGTGAGTGGTGGGTGGGGAGCCAAGCAGAGATGGCATTCCACAGCCCGTGATACAGGAGAGCAGCATTTCCATCTAACCACCGCAAGGAAATCCCAAAGCCACAGCTCAGGCTGCATTTAAAAGAAGATTATCAAGGGCCTCACCACAAAACTCTGGCCATTATTATGGTGATGTCTGGAGTGGGGAGAATAAGAAGAGGTATGTGACAGGCGTGGCACCATCTTTGGCTTTCTGGATTTATTTTATTTTATTTTCCTTGCCGTAGGAGTGTTCCTGCCTGCTACCTAAATGGAAAACATACAACTACAATAGTCGATACTTTAGTATACTGTTTGGGTAATCACTTACCCACTCGTGGGATGGGAGTCATAATATTTATCCAGCTACTGGCCTGGTCTGGGCTCAGAGGCAAACTAAGCACATTCAGGCCTCATTGGGAGCGGGATGGGAGACCAACAGGAGATCCTAGTTTGCAAACTAGACTGGAAGTAGAAAAATATCACAGAAAAAGACAACGGCAAAATGTTTCCATACTATAGCTAAAATCAAATCACCCCTGCACGGCTATGTCTGGGAGGAGAGGGATGGATCAAGGATGGAAATGACAAAAGTAGCGTCACACTGATGTACCAGTGTGACGCTACTTTTCTCCACCCCTTTAGGATACGCCTTATGGCATCGCACACGCACACACACACACACACACACACACACTTGGAAATCAGGCAGAGTTTGTGGCCTTTCAAGCAGGAGTTTTGTGGCAATTGTTTATGAGAATGTAGCATGGAGAGAGAGGAGAAGGTGCAATCAGAAATGCTAAAAAGTGGTAGGAGAAAACATGGTGAGTAAGGCTAACTACAAGAAAGACAGAGAATGTGAAGTTAATTACAAAGTCAGGGACAGGGAATTCATATTGGGAAAAGAGGGGAAGAAACCTGGGAAGCTAAGGTGTTTTTGTGACTTTGCTCATCATTCCTTAGCTAGTTTTCTAATATTGCCTTTCCGATTCTCCCTGTTGGAAGTGGTAAATAATAGGCTGTCTAAGCCTGTTTTTTGTGCTTTCTTCTATAAATCTGTTTCTTCCGCCGTTCATAGTAACTTTATTTTTTTCCTTTCTTTCCATATACAGTTTCACTTGCTACTCTGGATACTTTCATCTTTGTAGGAACTACAATACTGCATCATTGGATTCTGAGATTAGGCCTCATTTCCATTCTCAGAGTTCTAAACAGTTTATGGAGGCAGAAGAATACAGATAGTCCTTGACTTACAACCATTCATTTAACAACCATTTGAAGTTACAACGGCACTGAAAAAAGTGACTTATGACTGGTCCTCGCTCTTATGACGGTTGAAGCATCCCCTTAGTCATGTAATCAAAATTCAGGTGCCTGGCAATTGGCATGTGTTTATGAAAGTTGCAGTGTGCTGGTATCACTGATTGCCCTTTGCCACTTTCCCAACCTGCTTCCAACAAACAAATTCAATGGGGAAGCTGGATACGCTTAATAACCATGTGACCCGGAGATGGTTGGCTTATCAATTAAGAAAGAAACAGAGACAAAGAATAATAGAGAAAATAAACTATAAGGGTAAATTAGTTTTTCAGAAGGAATTGATTAAAAAATCTTTTTTGGATTATTATCAAAACCTATATAAATCTACTAATATACAAATGCTAGATATAAATAAATATTTAGCTGAGGCAAGTTTTCCTAAACTGACTGAGGATCAGAAATATGAAATTAATGGTTTAATTACTAAGGAGGAAATTACCTCAGCAATTCAACAATTGAAATTAGGGAAAGCACCGGGTACGGATGGGTTAACAGCTGTTTATTACAAAGTTCTAATAGAGGAGATGATCCAACCATTACATGATCTTTTTAATGGTATTTTACAGGGTTTAGAGATTCCTCCTTCATGGCGTAGTGCTTTTATATCATTGATTCCAAAGGAGGATCAAGATCTTACCCTACCAAAAAATTACAGGCCTATATCTCTTTTAAATGTGGATTATAAGATATTTGTAAAAATTTTGGTAAATAGGCTTATGAGGGTGGTGCATCATCTTGTGCATAAAGATCAATCAGGATTTATAACAGGAAGGTATATGAAAAATAATGTCAGACAAATTATTAATTTACTAGAATATTTAGACAAGAACAACCAAGTTCCTGCAGGGCTCATATTTTTAGATGCTGAAAAAGCATTTGATCAATTGAATTGGCATTTTATGTTAAGAGTAATGGAAGAAATGAATTTTGGTGAAAAGATATTACAAGCCCTTACGGTAATATATCAAAAACAAACGGCACAACTTATTGTTAATGGAGGTTTGTCGGAGGTTTTTACAATAGAGAAAGGTACTAGACAGGGGTGTCCTTTATCGCCATTGTTGTTTGTTTTAACATTGGAAATATTATTGATCAAAATTCGAGAGTCTCAGGAAATTAAAGGAATATATGTTAATAAAAAAGAATATAAGTTGAGAGCTTTTGCGGATGACTTGGTTGTTACTTTGTCGCAACCTGATTATTCTGTAGTAAACTTATTACAGTTGATTCATCATTATGGTTTGGTCTCGGGTTTTAAGATTAACGTAAATAAGACTAAAATTTTACCTAAAAATATGTCGAGTCAGGAGAAGCAGATTTTGGTCAACTTGACGGGTTTTGAGATTGTTAACAAGGTAAAATATCTGGGGGTGATGCTGTCTGTTTCTAATGCAAAATTATTTAAAAATAATTATGAAAGGTTGTGGGTCAGGGTACAGAAGGACTTGAAGAATTGGGAAAAGTTGCAATTATCCCTCATGGGAAGAATTGCAGTGATAAAAATGAATATTCTACCCAAGTTTCTTTTTTTGTTTCAAATGTTACCAATTTTGAAAAATGAGATTAATTTAAATGAGTGGCAGAAGGGTCTCAACAAATTTATTTGGGCAGGGAAAAAACCAAGGGTTAAGTTTAAAATTATGCAAGACTTCCGTGAGAGGGGTGGACTTAAGGTACCAAATTTGAAATTATATTATGATGCGGTGGTTTTAACATTAATTAGTGATTGGGTAAATTTGACAAATTCTGAGATACTTTACTTAGAGGGATGGGATTTACTTTATGGGTGGCATGCCTATTTAATATTTAATAAAAAAATAGATTGGGCTTTTAAATCTCATATTTTAAGAATTTCTTTACTTAGGATTTGGAGAAAATATTATAAAAGTGATTTTAAAGTACCATTATGGGCTATACCTTGGCATGCGATAGAAGGAATAAAAAGAGGGGTTAAAATGGATATGGTGTCTTATAGACAGTTACTTAAATGGGATGGACAAAACTGGCAATTAAAATCACGGGAAGAATTAGCACAAGAAAATTTTACTTATTCTTGGTTCCAATATAGGCAACTATTAGATAGATGGAAGATGGATTGTAAGGTGGGTTTTCTTAGAGAAGATGAAAATCTTATTAAGCAACTGAAGGATCAAAGACAAACCCACATTAAGAGAATTTATGGGGTTTTAGTTGAATTGGACTCAGAAACGGAACTAATTAAAGATTGTATGATTAGATGGGCGCAGAATTTTGGTGAGCCAGTTTCATTGGACACCTGGGAAACTATTTGGGTGAGAAATGTCAAATTTACTCAAGCACAGAACTTAAGGGAGAATTTTTATAAAATGTTTTATAGATGGCACCTTGATCCACAAAAAATGTCTTATATGTATCCTGACGTGCAACCCAAATGTTGGAGATGTGGTTATAAGGAGGCTTCCTATTATCATATTTGGTGGTCATGCAGAGAGATAAAAGCATTTTGGATTAAAATATGGTGGAATATCCAGAGAATTTTTAGAAGGAGGGTAAAATTTACTCCGCAATTATTTTTGTTAGGTATTGTTACAGATTGTGATACAAAGGAGGTTGTATTGATGTTAAACTTGATCACAGCCGCTAGGCTGTTAGTAGGACAATACTGGAAGAAGGAATCTTTGCCTACATTGCAGGAATGGTTTCTTAAAGTAGCTTATCTGGCAGAAATGGCAAAGATTTCGGCTTTCTTAAAGCAACAAACGCAAGAGAAGTTTTTTGCTGTTTGGGATAAATGGATAAAATTTATACAATTTAGATTGGGTATACAAAAATATTATATAGTTTTTCATAAGTTTTATTTTCATATATATTATAGATAATTTTTTTATATATATAAATATAAAGTTTTTAATTTAATTTTTATTTTTATTTTTTAAGCCTATATTCTGCTCTGGGAAGCTCAGGGGGGGGGGGAAGGGAGGGTTTTTTTGTTTTTTTTTTTTTTTTTGGGAGGGCTGGGGGATGGGGTTTTTTTTTTTATTTAATATATGTATTGTTTAGTTTTATTTTTCTGTATATGTTGCCTCTTGTTTTGTATTATTTTTCCTTTTTTGTAAAATTTATAAAACTTTCAATAAAAAAAAAAAAAAATAAATAACCATGTGACCCAAAGTCCTGTCCAACCCTATAGCAATAGCAATAGCACTTAGACTTTACAGCCCTCTCTAAGCGGTTTACAGAGTCAGCATACTGTCCCCAACAATCTGGGTCCACATTTTACCGACCTCAGAAAACTGGAAGGCTGAATCAACTTTGAGCCAGTGAGACTCGAACTGCCAAACTGCTGGCAGCCGGCAGTCAGCAGAAGTAGCCTGCAGTACTGCATTCTAACCACTGCGCCAGCAGGACTCTTGTGATTCTATAATTCTGTGATTCCCTTAACAAATGCAGTGATTCGCTTAGCAACCATGGCCATAAAATTGAGCATGACTCACTTAACAACTCCCTTTGCAGAAATTCTGGTCCCCATTGTCGTAAGTTGAAGACTATCTGTATGGAGCCAGGTCAGAGGAGAGCTATCAGAAGAGAAATCCTATGAAGGACTGTTAAGTCCTTCCAATAATGGCAAATGACGAAGACACATCTTGTAAGGAACAACTCTTTATTTCGTTTTCAGCCAAAACACCAACAACGAACAAAGGCACGCAGGCCTCTTTTTATATGACCAGATCCCCGGACACAATGGCAACAAAACAGGCGCTTTTCGCGCCTTGCGCATGCGCGCAAAGCCGGTGCCGCTCAGTCTGGTCCCGGGCAGCTTTTGCAATGCCCGGGACCATTGCAACATCCCGAGCCTGCGTTTGCAGGCTCAGGATACAACAAATACCAAAAGGGTCTCAGCATATTTAGCATGCAAAAATGAGGAGTTATATGATAGTGGTTTACAACTATTTGAAAACAGTAATCTGCAAGAACAGGCAGGTGTTCAAACAGAGAAAACAAAGATGGTGATTTAAAGAACTGTCCCCTAGGAGGAGAACAGGATTATTCTCTATTGCTCTCTGGGGCAAGATCCAAATTATAAGGAGGATATTAGGAGGAACTTCCTAAACATACAAGCTGTCACACAACAATGCAGGGATTTCCCCCACTGGAGATTATCCAACAGGTACTGAATGACCATCAACTGGAGGTCCCAAAAGTGCTTTTCAAAAGGCAACTGGACTTCCTTGATTGTTTTCCAAGAAGCTTCTTGGATGAGAAATGAAATGTTCTCTAGGAAAAAAACAAAGAAAGTCCAGTTGTCTTTCGAAAAGCACCTCTGCGACAACCATGACCTGGATGATTGAGGATCTCTATGGACATCAACTGGGGATAGTTTAATAGCAGATTCTTGCACCAAGCAGGGGATGAAGGAGATGACCACCCTTTCAAAAACAGAAGTCTGATTCGCTGAAGTCTTGCAAGATCTATATCAGTGATGGCGAACCTTTTAGAGACCAAGTGTCCAAAAACTGGTCCTGCCCCCGCTCCACCCCCTGCCCCTCCCCTGCTCTGCCCCCCCATCCCTCACCCCACCTGCCTACAGGACCACTCACCACTTCCAGGGCCTGTCGCAGATCGCCCAGGCAGCCCAGCAGCGCTATGGCGGCCACACCCTCTGCCCACACCCTGCAGCATCAACTGCATGGTGGAGTATGAGGGCAGAGTCTTGTCTACACTGCCTGGCTGCCATGTCCTTGGCTGCGCTGCTCCGTGTGGGCCACGCTCGGGGGCAACTCTCCTTCAGGGGAGCTGCTGGAGAGGAGGGGGTCGCGGGGAGAGGCAGGGCTCTCTGCAATGGCACATATGCCCACAGAGAGAGCTCCGAGTGCCGCCTCTGGTACCCGTGCCATAGGTTCGCCACCACTGATCTATATGAATCTTGAATGAGGTCCTGGGGATCGATAGAGTGGCATCTTCATACGGTAGTATTGACTATAGCTTTCTAAATGGAAAGAAAAAGGGAAATCCTATGACTTGTTGATTAAAAGCATCCATAGTTTCATTTTATCATGAAAAGAACCTGGTTTACTATAGCTCATGAAAAGCTGTGGAGGAATTTGAGGAAGGGAACAAATCAACTTTCTAATTTCTCTTTGCTCCAGTTATGTATTGGCCAAAACTGGTGAAATGTGTAAAGAGATTCAGGGAATGCTTAGGACATGCTTTAAGTAGCAGGATGCTATTATTCTGGTGAATTAGTTGCATACACACATACTATTTAACCTGAAAAGGGCTTCCTGTTGCCTGGCTAAGGCTGAAATTAGCTGCAGGCAATCCTTCATTGCATGTCCTCTCTCTGAAATTACTTCCTTAAAGCAAAAGTAGTGAACTTTCTAGGGCAGTGGTGGCAAACCTATGGCACGGGTGCCAGAGGCGGCACTCAGAGCCTTCTCTGAGCACATGCGCTGTCGCCCCAGTCCTAGGCCTTCAGCTGGGTTTTATAAAACCTTTTCGCTTTAGGCCTCCGCCACCGTGTTAAAAAAAAAAAGGTTCAATCAATCAATCAATTTCAACTTCTCACGGGGGAAAAAAAAAGATCTTGCAAAATTGGAATTGATTGATTCAACTTTTTAGTCCCACCCAGTCTGCTGTTACCACCACAGCCACGCCCTCCAAATAGGCCACACCCACCCAATGGGCCACATCCACCCGGCACCCAACGATGCATAAGTGGGTTTTGGGTTGCAGTATGGGCACTCAGTCTCTAAAAGGTTCACCATCACTGTTCTAGGGTAAAAAAAAGAACTGGACTTTGATCAATGTATTTTTTTAAAATGCCATTTTATATTTACTGAAATTTCAACGTCCAGCTTAACCAAATGTCATACCTCCATGCCCAGCTCAATTTGAAATTTTGCTTCCTTGTTTATAACTTCTCTTTGGTCAGTGAATTGTAAAAGTTGTGAAGGCACACCTTGCCACAAACAATGACTTCATGCATACAACTTGTGTTGCTCTGTTTTCGTGATTCTATCATTCCTCCCTGTCTTTTCACAGACGTATTTGGATCCCAAGAAGCAAAATGTGACTAGCCATAATTGAACCAGCAACCTAAGGACCACTGCTCTTGGTTCTGCAATCCTCTCTCTACCCAGCTGAACTATCAAAGAGTCTGAAAAAGTAGTTTTTCTTTCTACTTTTAAGTTAAATTTTTACTGGTTAAAACCAGTAAGAATGTTTTGAACATTGTAGGGAAAATAAATTTAAATCAGAATTGTAAACAAGATTCATGACAAGGCAACCAAGATGACCAGATAGAAAAAAGCACGATATTGATGTGATTATTATTGGTAGGAATTTTAGAAAAATCTTTATATTTAATTGTTACCTATCAAATTAATAAGAACTGTATTAATTTAAGGTTGCAAAGAGAATATTATTGGAAGAAGAGAAAATCAAGCAAAGCTATTATGTGGTCTTTGGAATACAGAAACTGACTGTTAGTGATTATTTTGTAAACATAAACCCAGACAACACACTGTTTACCAAATATAAAGGTGTTTATGTTAAAAAATCAATAATATATATATATATTATTGAATGACTACAATGCTCCTAGAAGCACGAAGCCGAAAACACCAGCCTGAAGATGACGAATGAGACTTCATCGAAACGTCGCCAAGACACTTCCAATTTGACGTGGGAGAAAACCCGAATAACCAAAGACCTACATATATATATATATATATATATATATATATATATATATATATATATATTGACAGCACAGGTTGTTCCTTATTTTTATACTATGACCTTGACTTTGATTACTATTGTTTATTAGTTTCATGAGCAAGTAGAGTTTTATATGGTACATTGTGATTATTTTTTATACTTAGTGTTTAGTGTTATGTTAGGAATTTGCCTCAAACCAAAGCTATGGAATGGGATGGGATGGGATGGGGAGAGAGAGAGCGAGAGAGAGAGAGAGAGAGAGAAGTTTTGAAAAAATCTTTTATGACTGTAATTTTCCAATGGCTGCTTCAAAAGAGGTTCCTCAGAAACAGAAGATGTCCTTGGAAATAAAATATGCACAGTGAAACTATTTTTGCAACAGCTAATCACAAAAAAATATCTATTAAATCTTAATTTCCATGATGGGAATTCTGGACTGAATGTGTTGTGGTTGTTGTGGAGGCTATAATTAAAAACCAATCAGTATAATTTAGTAAAGATATTTAAGACTATACAAATACGAGGCAATCATTGCTTGTATTCAACCCTCCAATCAATATACTGTAGGCTATGATAGAGGTCTTAATTATTTAACAGTAATGGCTAATTAGAGAAGAGAGTTGCTCATCTGGGTAAGAATTGACTTTTTTTGATTGGTCATTAATTATAGTTTCATGTTTGGGCATTTGGAACAGATAGGTCTGCTTGATAACTCATAGTTATTAGTTGGATGGGAGGCCCCAGGTAATTAAATAAAAACAACAATGGCAACAACATATTCAGTCTACATTTTCCATCATGGAGGTGCTAGCCCTACAAGTTACACCAGATTGAAATCAGTGTCATATAGGCCAGAACAAGTTTTATATTGTAGCAATTGTAGCAAAAAAATCTTGCAAGCTTAAATGTGCTTTTCCTGTCACTTCATCCTTGTGTGAAATAGAAAAGGCATGTTTTCTGTGACCTATGCTTTCGTAGCAGCTCTTCTTTCTATTCAGAAAGATGTTGAGATTCTAGGAAAGAGTGCAGAGAAGAGCAACAAAGATGATTAGGGGACTGGAGGCTAAAACATATAAGGAACGGTTGCTGGAATTGGGTATGTCTAGTTTAATGAAGAGAAGGACGGGGGGGGGGACATGATAACAGTGTTCCAATATCTCAGGGGCTGCCACAAAGAATTGTTTCTCTCGTGTGTGTGTGTGTGTGTGTGTGTGTGTGTGTGTGTGTGAGAGAGAGAGAGAGAGAGAGAGAGAGAGAGAGAGAGAGAGAGAGAGAGAGAGAGAGAGAGAGAGAGAGAGAGAGAGAGAAAATTTAGCCATTTTCCAAATATTTGACACAATGAGCCCCAAAGGTTTGCCATCAATGGAGTAGGGCTTCCTTTCAAACCTCCTCCATTTTTGTAGCAATCTCTTCTTTCACTGGAACCCAAGACACAGACTGACTAATCCCACTTTTATGAGCACAAGGTTTATAAATTATAAATCAGAAGGACAGCTATTTGAGACATGATAGCAATAGCTCTTGAGGCATGATAGCAATAGCAGACTTATATACCGCTTCATAGTGTTTTATAGCCCTCTCTAAGCGGTTTACAGAGTCAGCATATTTGCCCCCAACAATCTGGGTCCTCGTTTTACCGACCTCGGAACGATGAAGGCTGAGTCAATCTTGAGCCAGTGACAATTGAACTGCCAAACTGCAGGCAGCCGGCAGTCAGCAGAAGTAGCCTAAAGTACTGTACTGCATTCTAACCACTCTACCATGCCACCATCTTGATGTAGCAGTTAAAGGTGTTGGGCCAGAGATTGAGAAATGGTGAGTCTCAACCTTAAGGCACAAAGCCAGTTGGGTGATTTTGAGCCAGTTGATCTCTCTCCTTCTCACTCCCTCCCTTCCTCTCCCTCTCCCTGTCTCTGTGTCTCTCCCTCTCCCCCTCTCTCTCCCCCCCTCTCTCTCCCTCTCTATCTATCTCTGTCTCTCTCTCTCTCACACACACACACACACACACACACACACTGCCCTAGGACACAGGTCGGCAACCTGCGGCTCTGGAGCCGCATGCGGCTCTTTGAGCCTTCCCCTGTGGCTCCCAGCCTCCTCTGCCTTTGCAGAGAGAGACAGAGACAGAGAGAGGCAATTGCGCTTCTCTCTCTCTCTCTCTCTCTCTCTCTCTCTCTCTCTCTCTCTCTCTCTCTCTCTGTGTGTGTGTTTGTGTGTGTGTATAAAAGAGAGTGCACTCACAGTGTTCTCCGAGGAGCTGAAAAGCTTACTGGGCGGAGCTCCTCCCTTTCCTGCATCTCTGCAAGAAGCAGGAAGCAGGAAGTGCAGGAGAGAGCTAGCTAGCCCAGCTAGGCTGATTCAGGAATTCTGGGAGTTGAAGTCCATGAGTCATAAAAGAGACGAGGTTGCTTACCCCTGAGCTTGTTGGACAACAGCTTGAAGCTTGCCAGGTGAGCAGCAGATAGGAGGGGGGGGAGAAAGAGGGAGGGAGGGAGGGAGGGAGAGAGAGAGAGAGAAAGAGAGGAAAGAGAGAGAGAAAGAAAGAGAGTGGGGGAAGAAGAG